>NC_135751.1:935000-1235000 GCF_041903045.1 Epinephelus lanceolatus
AATCATTCCACAACCAGAAACCATAGAGTACCAAACCATCTGGAAACATGGACAATTCTAAAGTAGCAGCCATCAATGCAAGAAGATGCAAAAGAGGGCTAAATTACAGTGCACAGATTAAAGGAGCTGATGGATCACATTTCACTGAATATGTACCTTTTTTTAAGATTCCATGTAAAAATGAATTGATTGATTGATTACTCCAGTGTCCTGCATGAAAGTTGGAGATGCTATGCCAACCCCACCTCACTCTGAAGTCATCAAAAACCGCTGCTTGATCAGTGACTTCCGGCATCAGACTCTGACAAACAAAAACAAAATCCGATTAGGGTGGGTGAGAGCGGTGGTGGATGGGTCCAACAACCACTGACTTTCACCCAGGAGGCCGATGTTCGCTTCCCGTAAGATTGTAATGCCAAACCCTGTTCTTTTCAATATGCGTTGTTGTACCAACATAGAGCATGTATTTTGAAAGAGACTGTATGCAAACTGTACATTTCCCGTGAAAACATAAGTGTATTATGAAACAGACAATGAATGTTACAGGCTTAAGTTGACACAGTGCCCCACAGCATCAGCAACCAGGGTACCTTGCATGTCATATTTTACAGCTGCTACTAATGGCCACGGTAGCAAAGGCACAGGCCAAAAAGCTTGTTTTCAGAGTGAGGGGTGAAACATACAGTGGTAACTGATCAAAGGAGGATTACATATCTCCAAGTAACTCCCTCCTTTAAGACATTCATGGTGTTGTACTTGCTTGTACATCTAGAAAGTTACAGAACTAGTCTCTTTTTCTCCACCTTCATACACCTGACCAGCCCCTCAGTGAAGAGGTTGTGATTGTGAGATTGTTAGCTTCTGAAAGTTACACGTATCATTGGACACAGACTTTGGCCCTCCTCTGCTATTGTTCTCTTCTTAAGTCTTTTTTATATATTGATTGACTTTGTAGAAATGACTTTTTGTGTCCAGAGTACTGGCCTCTTGCTACTCTAGGTGACCTTACTTCCTGAAATAAAATTTAAAGTTAGTATTAAACATTAGTTGTGCTCTGTGCAATTCTCCAAATGGAACTTCATAAATAGAGCCACTGGCCTGAGATATCCCATAATCTAATGGGCAGATTGCCATGCAAGTAGCTGTTTTTCCTAAATCCTTCTGATTTTATTCATCCTAGGACTCTTCACTGTCCTCAGGACAAACACTTTAAGGCAAAGCTAAATCATCACTTTGTTCTACATTCTGTCCAACATGATCATATTGTGCTATGAACATTGCAGCATGGAGGGGCCAACAGTGAGGCATCAGACTGTTCTCCATAATCATTATTCTGAGCTACTGGACCAATGTCAAAAAACATTTCAACAAATTCTTTTTTTATACCTTCTGTAAGGCCATCATGCTGATGCAGCCAGAGTGTATGCACTACCCAGGGTATAGGCCAAACCCAGACACTGATCTCTAGCACGTCTTCTTGCCTGTCCCTCCCCCTACACACTGTCCCCAAAATAAATGGATTTGTGCAGGGAGGAGTTGACAACCGCTCTATTTAAAACCACACACTGTCAGAGTCAGTGTAATGTGAGCTTCCCTGGCTCTGTCTGTGTGGGAGCAGCACAGTATCACACACCCCGTCAATTCTCACCTACACATGCATGAAGAAAGAGGTCAATGACAGGAACCTCTAAATCACCTCCTCAACCAAACTTGATTAAAGTCAATGAATACATGCATAATGCTGTAATTACAGTGATATTACTGTCACTTCAATAACCCTGTTTTGCACACATGAATGAAAACACAAAATGCTACGTAAAATTTGGATTTTTTTTTTCAGCTGAAAAAACAAAACAAAAATGCTGCCACCCATGTTACTTTTGGCTCCCCTTGTTTATGGATTTAAGTGTTCATTAGATTTTCTGGTCATTTAGGGCCAAGTTTTGGGAAAGGTCTCACTGGTGTAATTGTAAAAAGCACTTGCACTTGGAACTTGCCACAGCTCTGATTTTTATTTACATTCAGCCAGGACACAAGGACTGAGAGAAAGTGAAGGCTTATAAGCTGTTCTAGATTTGTTCTAGATTCTCATGTAGTCCCTGAGTCAAATCAATCAAGGAAACCAGATGATTGCAGAGCCAACAAGTCCCAACATGGGTCATTTGGCATAGGAGAGGAGGTTACTGAACCTTGTAACCCATTAGAACTTTTATCAGGCACTATTTAGAGCTGTAGATAGCACATAATCATCAGTATAATAGCACAGGTTTGAGAATAAGTTCATAATGAAGTTTCTAATGGTGATAGACTAGTGGCAGTGAGAAACAGCTGACTTGGAAAGAGCAAAGGACAGAATGAGAAGGGAGATCAGATCGAGATGAAGACTGCAAAGTGGCTGAAAGTGGAGATGAGCTCAGACATGCCAAAGACATTTCTTCTCTCTTACTTTGGACCACTGACTTTGCCTGCATTGACCCACTTGACCCATTTAGTTCACTACAACTAGTTTAATTCCTTCTTCCCATACATAGCGACAAAGTTTGAAATAAAAGCTGACACTGTCTGTCTGCTTTAGGTTGAGGCAGATGTTGACACCTGAGTTAAGACCCTAACATAGGACCTCATTTAACTCTAACATATCAGGCTGAAAAGAAAAAGAATAGGTGTTGAACGGGGTGTTGTGAGGTGAAGAGATGGCAGCAAATGCACTGCATTGGCCCATTCATCAACCAGATCTGACATTCTCCAGCAGGACTAATTTTCCTCCCTGAATCTGATCCAGTGCCACATCCAACCCAAGCTCTTTCCATGTAAGGACCGTCTAAAGAAGGAAATCACTCTCCATGATACAGTTACCTAAGGGGACTGGTGTGTGTGTGTGTGTGTGTGTGTGTGTGTGTGCGTGCGTGTGTGTGCATGCGTGCATGCGTGCGTGCGTGCATGTGTGTGTGTCTTTGAATAAGGGAGTTTTAAGTAAGTAGTCAAAGTTCAAATGTAGTGCCTACTGAAAAGGAACAAACTATTTTTTACTGATACTTGCATATTTGTACTGGGTTTGCACTGGTACATACTGCCTCCAGGAAATAGCCATATGCTCAGACTCTGCACTGGGCTTCAGTCCAACATAACAAGATCTCTCCACTTTTGTCTTCTTCACTCGTATGTTATCAAACTCACTGCCAGCAATATAAATTGAAGCGTGCAAAGCATAGACTGTATAAAAATAATGGACGTAGTCACCATGACATCACCCATCCGTTTCTGAGGAGCGGGTTTGAAGCTCAAAATACTCAGCTAAGGACGTCGCCATCTTGGCAGTGCCTGACTCCGCCCAACTCCCGGACAATCAAAAATGGGCAAAGAGGCGGGCCGAAGGAAGCCTGGTTGCTTAAACACGCCCACCTCACTCGGCGCTGCTAAGTTAGCGAAGGCTAACAAGCTAGGCTAACAAGCTACGCTGGCTAGCCCTGTGGCGTTGGCTGCTCCCGCTTGGTGCCAGCTCCCTCACAAAACTTGAGGTAAGTTGAGTTATAACGTTATACAACAAACCTTGAAACAATGATTCAGCTGTTATTGAGATTACACAATCTTAAAAACACTTAAACATTTTTAAATATATAATGCTATAACACTCATTTTACTTTCATATGCACAGTGTGGATCATTGGTGACAGCTATGTCCGGCGTGGTGTCCGGAGAGCTGCAGAGACCTTGGGAAGCACCCTCAGCATGCCGGGCGTCCGTGTCTGCTGGTTTTGCTGCGACTGCAGTGGAGAGGCCTTTTCTCCTTCTTTTCCCACTCCCTGCCAGGAAGAGCAGCACCAGATGTCCTCATCATCCACTGTGGTGGCAATGACATGGGGAAGGTCAGCAGTGTCAAGCTGGTCAGCATGATGAAGGACGACCTGCACCAGCTTCACCTCCAGCATCCTGGCATTAAGATAATATTTTCTTCACTGGCCCAAAGGTGCAGGTGGGAGGCTGGTGGCAATCCAAATGATTGATAAGGCCAGGAAATGTGTTTACAGTGTTATGGCTACATTTGTTCATAGTTTAAATGGTGCCATAATTGAGCACCCTCACATCAGACACATTCATCTCACACCTAGGAGAATTTATATGTTTTTAAGTAAATTAGTTAATTGTCTTAAAGACCACCTCCAAACACAGTGAATTACTTACAGTTGGCAGTGTCACTGCTTTTGAATTTGGCCTTTAGGGCACATTTTGTTAGGCCTGAACATAGCCCAGGCTGTCATGGCTAATGTTGAGTTTTTTGTATTCATCTATAACTTGTTTAAAATTTCAATAAATTCTATTTACATTTCCACTCCTTTTGTCTTTGTTACTGACTGAATGTTGTATTTCACAATCAAATCTGACTGTCAATTGAAAGGGCAAACAAATCATACACTACAGATAAAACATAAAGCATTAATGTTTAACATTGTCACTGACAAAAAATTAAGCAGTCCATTTCTGTGTGGGCCTGATTATTTTAACTTTGTACTTGAAGATAACTAAGCACCTTACACCCAGCAGCAGAGCCTGAGAAGATTTTGGAGAGTAACCTTTGCTGCTCTGTTAGAAGTCTAGTTTTAACACAGA
This sequence comes from Epinephelus lanceolatus, assembly GCF_041903045.1. Lineage (NCBI taxonomy): Eukaryota > Metazoa > Chordata > Actinopteri > Perciformes > Serranidae > Epinephelus > Epinephelus lanceolatus. Next base: position 939,609 of record NC_135751.1, read on the forward strand.
AGAATGAGACTGGATAAAAGGGCTCAAAGTGAAAAACAAAGAATTAGCTGGACACAATAGTTTTGAAGCCCCCAAGGAGATATCACTTGTTCGCTATGTTGCCAACTCTGAGAGGGTCTTCCTCAGGCAAAGGTATCGTGACGTTTTTATAGTGAGGCAAACAGAAACATAATCAGCCAATTGTGTGTTATGTTTTTTTAGCCTCACTATATAAGCCTCAATACCGAGCAATACCCACCGAACCTTCTCATATGTTACAACGTCACAAATAAATAATACCTCCTACGGGACTTGAAACTATTCAGTGTGCAGATATTTCCTTGTTTTTCACAAAAGGAGAAGAGTTTCTCAGAAATGTTCAAACAAAACCAGCACATAACATCAGCTTTTCATTTTTTTTTACATTCTGCTAAGATAAATGCAAACTTGGGTAAATGTTAAGACATAAATGAAAACATTAAGATGCCATTAATAACTATTATATTTTGTTAATGGTTTAAATCACCACTATATTTCCAATCATCACAGGAAACGGATGAATGACAGCTTTCAAAAAATTAGCTTATACTCTAAAGTAAATTTTGTCCATTGATCCATTTTATATAGCAAAAGTTATAACCATTGCACAAACAGTTTAACAAAATTAAGTCAAAGCTTGCATTCATGAAAACATCCATATTAAAAGGTTACAAAAAGTACACATGAAATAAATGAAAAGATTTATAACAGTAAACCTATGAATTAGGACCCAGTGTCATAATTTGCAAAATCTTAATTTCTTGTGAAACAGCCTCTTTACTGTGGAGTAAATATCACATTGGCCGAGGCATTGTAACTTTCCTCAAGTGTCCTACATTAGAGAAAGATGACAGGTTAAAAACACAGGTAGAAAACATTGACTACAGCCTGTCTTGGTTAAAAGCCCACTCACTACCAAAATGATCTTATTGCTGAGTAAGTGGCTGTCATTCATAAAATAGTTTTGTGTTTAAGTTCTGTAGATATTCGACTTTATATTTGAATGTGATTTTAAATTTAACAGTGTACTACCAAGACAAATGGAGTATGAATGTACTGTAGCGGCGAACAACTGTTTCGTCAGCTGATGCGCAAGCCCGCAACCGCGGCGGCCTTGCGGCACGCATGACAACCATCCAAACCCCGTTTGTAAATATTGTATTTTTATTATAGAGTACTTGGTAGAGCACGTCTGCACCCGTATTCACCTAGGTAGCCCCAGATAAGTTTTATATATAATTCGGTATAGTTCGGCCAGCCAGTTTGCACAATCAAAGTAGTTTATTTATGTTTACGCATAATTACAGCGGTGAGTGCTCCCGGCTCATCAGCTGGGGTGCGAGCACGTTAATTACTCAGCTGTGTCAAGCCACTGCAGAGCAGAGGAGTTTGGTTTCCCCACAGAGCGTGTAAAAAGTACCAACAAAGAGCTGAACGGACCGCCGGTAAGAACGCTTTTATATTTATTTGTGGATGCGAGGTACCTGAGATTTGGGTGAAGTTGTGTGTAGTGCCCGGTGCTTTGTGTAAATGTTGGCTGGTGAGGAAGAGTTGTTGTAACTTGTTTGGTCGGATAAATATTGCAGCGGTCTGCTTAATCCCAATTTAAAGTGGTTGATGTGCAGACATAACTGTACCGGATCATTGGCTGCTAGTGTGGGCATAGGATAAAAGGGTCATTTTTTTTCTACCTGCAGACAGCATGGTTAAGGCTGCTAAAACAGTGATCCACTGCTAAAATAATAATTTTATAGTGGATATGGGATGTAAATGTGTGTCTAAACCTGGGGGTAAATTGTTGGTTGATTAGTTAGTTTATTAATTTGTATGTTGGGTCTAGTGAAATGCTTAATTCATTGTTTCCATGGTTAAAAAAATGTATTTTATATATTTTGATGCATTTACATTGAAATGATTCACTTAAGTCTGTTTTAACTTAAAGGGAAAAAGTTAATCTATTTTCATGCACCTGGTTAATGGTTAATGTGAAAGGGTTTTGATAATTGATGATTATTAATTGGTATATTAATTATAATTATGGGTTTGATAATTATTTGATTTGTTAGAACCTGGTTTTACAAAATGGTAATTATGTGGTGTTTTGTCTTTAAGGTTTTTCACCTGCTGAGGGAAAAGGGCTGTAGAAGGGGGAGAAGGGAGGAGGCTGTTTTCCTTCTTCTGCACTATTCTGGGCAAAAACCAAAGGAAAAATAAAAAGAGAAAAGAAGGAACAACGGCCTGGTCTTTGAGTGGATTCCAGCTTTTAATGTTCAGCGTTGGCACACCCCTTCAAGTGTGGGGTTAATACAGCAAGCAAGCAAAACACTTGACATGTACAGTATGCAGTTCATCCACATTAAAATAATTGTTGCTATCAAAAGGAAACTGAACTGTTCTCAAAGCTCACTGCCACTGTGGAATCATGCTATGTTCGGCTGTCTCATTATGAGAGTATTTTTTTCCATTGGTTCTTCACAGACTGTGTGTGGGGAAAAAGGTAGTAATTCTCACTTTGATAAAGGGTCTTTGCATAAAAGGCACTAAAACGTTAAAGTCGGTAAATACATGTCATGTTCCTTGATTTATAAAATCTTCATTTGGCCTTTTGCATCAGGGGAACACTAAACTGCACTGGTGTGTCAGTAATTTCACCTTATCAGTAATAGTACAGAGCAAGCTGTGCCCTAATCGAGTACTTAGTAATGTATGACAATTAGTAATTTATGTAATGCATTTAAATGTATTATGGCCAATAATTCATCATTTTAAACTAATAAGTTTCTTGACTCTTTGTGAGGTACTGTATGAAAAAAGGTGTCTTTATCCTGGAGTCAGTGCTAAAGTGATGACTCTCAAAGTGTACACTGCACAGACGGGAAGTCTTGTTTGGAGTCCAGTTCTGTCTTCTTGTGTTGAGTGTCCACTGGTCCAGTCTGTCTGGGTCACCTAGAGGAAAACTTTACACAGACAAATAGATATTAAATGTAATATATGTGTTTGCTACCTACTTCACAGACACCTTTACATGCAAACAATACAACTTAAATTACTTCAATGTTCAACAGATCATAATCAATTTATTTTAGCAAAACAAAAAGGTGGTGGCCATCACAGTCCCCATATTCTGTCTGTGCATTATCTATTGTTGTGTAACTACAGGCCTTTATCATACACTAATCTTCTTAATATTTTATATGTGACAGTCAAATGTCACATTAGTTTTTTTTTAATTACGTTACACGTCACACAGTTCGCCACTTTTTAATTTACATACACAAGTATAGCCTTAATGTTACGTTAACGTTACACTGCTCATATGACAATGTTAACATTGCATCACGTTAGCTAACTAATGTGGTGGACCTTTATTTTCAAACCTCACACAGCCTCAGCCATTTGTTCAAAATATTCTATCCCTAAATGCCTAAATCCTAACACTGCTCTGTCAGGCTCTGACTTCGATGCATCCCCGGACTGGCGTCTTGCTCGAAGGCTAACCGTTAGCTGGCTGGTTAGCTAGTTAACAAGCTAAGCTTATGTTGTATCGTATTGTCTGTGGCTCTGTAACTTGATGTGGATGTTGCTGCTGTGATACAGGTCGCAGTTGAAAATGAGACCTCCGATATCAACGTGATTTTACATGTCCTAAATAAAGGCTTAATAATATAATAATAAGCTGACAAGCTAGGTGGTGACTGCAGACACCGATACATGCTGCTGACAAGCTAGGTGGTGACCGTGGTGACCGCAGACACCGATACCCGCTAATTAGTGCTAACAAAACATATAAACATAAATAAAATAATACTAGAATTTCCGAACTTCACTTACTGAAAAACCTGGAGCACAGACTTTTTGGACGGTCTGTTGGTATAATTAATCGAACAGCAAGCCACATTACTCCAATATCTGCCTGAAAAAATATCCAAAAGGCACAAACACGGCTGGGAGGACAGGTTCAATGCCTTGAACATGGGCACGAATTGGCTGAGATGACGCCGAGCAGACGGCCGAGTCTGAGCTCAGCTCTGCACAGCGGAGCCAGCGGCTAGTTAGTAGGCTAGTTAGCCACCCATGATGGTGCCACCTGTCACTCAAAGTGACCACGCCCTTAATTATGCGCAGTTTCAAACCTTAATAACATTTAAACGGAAGAGTTTAAATGTTATTAAGCTGTCATGAAAGGGGAAATTAACTATAGAGACCAAAACTATTTTTTGTACCAGGCTGTAAACATGTTTGTTTCTGCTCTAAAGTTGGGCATTTTAACATGGGGGTCTGTGGGGATTGACTCACTTCTGGAGCCAGCCTCAAGTGGACAGTCAGTGAACTGCAGTTTTTGCACTTCCGCATTGGCCTCACTCGTCTCCCCCGGAGGTTGGGGCTTGGTATAAAGTCTTGAATAGTGTTAAAACACTTTCAGTGTTGAGCGATGAAGTCTAGCTTTAAGCAGTATGAGTGGTAATTGACTGAATCATGCTGTCCTAGGCTTACCGTGGCTGTTTGTGCTTGCTGCTGAGACCATTCAGTGCTACAAACCTGTATACTCAACTTGACTCAATCTGACTTGACTTGACTTGACTGCTGCTGATGCCAGCCCTCACACAGACTCATTGCCCTTGACCCTTCCCGTACATGTCAAACTGCAGTGTGCCGAAAAATACCAAAGAGACCGACTGGGGGCTTGCAGCTCACCAGATTTGTTCATGTGCCAGAGTCAGACTGAAGACTTAGTACTTGCTTTCCTGTTTGCCTGCTGCTGCCTGTAAAGTCTAGAGAGACTTACAGCAGCAGTTTGGTTGATAGTTGGACACGTTTTAGGGCCTGTTAGCATAATCATATTGTTTTGTATTTTGATTTAGATACTTGTATGGTCTCCTGCTCTGTTCTTACTTCTGCCACTGTCATGACACAACACACAGATTAGTTGAACCGTTTTTGTTTATTTACTGTAAAAATAATTCACAGCCTTGTTACAGCTTCATGCATTCAGTGGTGGTAGTAACATGTTACATTTACTGTGTTAAATGTACACACAGTGGAACTGATTAGATTTTGGTAGTCAAGGCTCAAAGGTCAAAGTCGCTGTGACCATAAGGGAATTTTTCAAATTTGGCACAAATGTTCACTTGGACTCAACAATTAACTGATTGGATTTGGTGGTCAAAGGTCAAGGTCAGTGTGACCTTGCTTCTGTCTTATTCACGTGAATATTGTTGAGATTTAGCGGACCACAGATGATTTGTCATTTGTGCAGAGCTAAACTGGACATGTAAAGGCTCTTTGTTCTTCAAACAAAGAGCAGCCATTCTCCACAGGATGCCTCACTGTCACCCCTAAGTGAGAGACCAGTTGTCAAACTTGATTGGACAAGACTTTCACAGTGACGTGACTCTGTTATGTCACCAAGCAAACTTTAGGAGAAACTCTGCTCTCTTCAGTCTCTCTGCCCTCTTTCTCCTGAGCTGCTGACTGGCTCAGATGCTCTTGCCCCTGAACCATTAAAGGGGGCACTTGCTCTACAGAGTCTTACTGCTTTTTCTCCTGAGCTGCTGACCGGCTCTTGTTCCGAAGACTCTCTTGCTCTCTTTCTCCTGGATCATGACCTGCATGCCCACAACAGAAACAGAACCTGGAGACCAGAGAAGTTATTGAGCCAAACACAAGGTTTGCCACTAACTTTCTGGCAACAAGGAGAACCAAGCTGAGTTGGCACCCCAAAGTCTAACTCTGCAAGGACCCCAGTTGACCGGCTTCCTTGGATCTGCACCTTCAGAACAAGGACACAGAGACTGCTCCTGGAACCACAGCTCCTTCCAGCTTTCCTCTGCCTAACAAAAGCAGTTTAGTTTTCAGTTTTTTATTTTAAAAAAAAAAAAAACAACCTAAAAAACTAAACTGCTTTACACCACAAAGCAACTCTTCCATCCATCCATTCAAGGATTGGTAATGTAACACTGGGCACAGCTTTATTGCAGTTGTGCAGGCTCGGCAAGACTGTTTAACATTGTCAACTATGACTTAATTCTATTTGCAGAGTTATTGTCGTGATTGTTTGCAGTTAGGTTATTGGTTAGTGGCTTTGCCAAAGCTAAGTGATGTTAGTTTGCCAATGCATTTCACAGACAGAGTCTTGCGTGCAACTAAACATCCTCTGTACTAACCCAGACCCTTTGCAACACATATCACATTCACATAGACTCCCTTACAAATTGGCTTTCAACAGAGCTACACCCAAAGAGGCAAGTCAAAGTTCCCGCTTCTTTTCGTCTTTCTTTGTCCTGACCACACAGTCCGGCAGACCTCCCCCGATCTGAAGCCAATCTTTAATTCAGCCATCTTGTAGATCTCTGTTGTCAGTCATTTTGTTTGGCCAAATGTCCACTTGGACTAAAGAATAAACTGATTAGAATTTTGTGGTTGAAGGTCAAAGATCAAGGTCAGTGTGGCCTCACAAAATATGTTTTTGGCCCTGTTTTTGTCATATCTAAGGAAGAAAAGGGAAAATATTTAGTCAGATACTTAATTGGTGACATGAATCTTGGGTGTCCACCTTGAAACTGTGCTGATTGTATAGATCTTCTGTGCTGCCGGGAGAACAATGGGTGTGAAGCAAAGACATTTTCACAGACATGGATGTAAACTGAAAGAGAAATTTGGCGGGCAGTAATTCTAGTTTTTTAATGAATTGTACTTTGAAAAGTTGTGGAGTGTAGAGACAGAGTTGGAGAGTTAACAACGGCTGCACACTGCTTACTGTGCATGAAACCTTTGGCAGTGAAAATCACAGTGTGACACCTGACATAAAACAAATGATTGGATCAGGCTTAATATAGCTCAGAATACTGATCCCTATCAGTTAAAAAATGCTTTGATCGGCTGTGAAACTGATCTTTGAGATCAGATCGGGACATCTATAATATTTAGCTGAGCTCACACACAAGACAGCAATTGCCAATATAATAGCGCTGCAGATGGAACAGAGGTGTGGCCCTACCCCCTCCAGGACCCCCCTTCAATTGACTACAGTCAAGATCATGGCATAGATGAAACAAGTTTAAGTATTTAGAGACTGGCAAATCAATTATCAAGTAAAAATCATTCTAAATTATGTTGGAATAGAACGAATGTATGAAAAAAATGTATGGGTGTGATAATTGATCATAAATTATGTTGGAAACCACACATAAACAATGTAAAAATAAAAATGTCTAAAACCATTGCGATATTATACAAATTAAAACATGTTAAACCAGAAGTCATGATATACTCTGTATTGTGCTCCCATAGTTCCATGCATTACCTACTGCGTGGACATGTGGGGATACACATACAAAACCAAGACTTATCCAAGAGAATTGTAATTAAATTGAAAATTCAGAAGAATTAATAATTAGGGACCTCGGCTGAAGGCCCTATTGTAATTGTGCTGTTTATTATTGTTATTAGGGCCCGAACACCTAGCGGTGCGAGGACCCTATTAAAATGCAAGGATTTTTTATTATTAGGGCCCAAGCACCTAGCGGTGCGAGGACCCTATTGAAATGCAAGGATTTTTTATTATGGCCCGAGCACCTAGCGGTGCGAGGACCCTTTTGAAATGCAAGAATTTTTTATTATTAGGGCCCGAGCACCTAGCGGTGCGAGGACCCTATTGAAATGCAAGGATTTTTAGGGCCCGAGCACCTAGCGGTGCGAGGACCCTATTGAAATGCAAGGATTTTTTATTATTATTAGGGCCCGAGCACCTAGTGGTGCGAGGACCCCTTTTATTATTCTTCTTCTTCTTCTTCCTCCAAATGAATTGCCTTTTTGGGAGGCTTAACATACCTGAAAACTCATGAAACTTTGCACACATCTCAGAACTGGTGAAAAATTTCATATTTTAAGGGTCTCGTGTGCAGATTCCAAAAAATGGCTCAGTAGTGCCCCCTACAAAAGTTTGAGGAAACAGCCCCTGAAGCTAGTTTAACCTACATGTATGAAACTCAGCAGGCTTATGTAACGCCTGGAGACGTAGAAAAAAGCCTCTTGGAGGCATGCTCTAAACCCAACAGGAAGTCAGCCATTTTGAATTTACTGTGCAATTTTGGTGCATTTTTGGCCATTTCCAGGGGTCATAAATGAACTAGTCCTAGAGATTTCATCCGATTGACTTTAAACCTTGGTCTGTCCCATCCCAAGACCTTGAAGATGAAAAGTTATCAAAAGCTTGAGTTTTCGTCAATGCGTGTGACCGTGGGATGGCGTCAAAATTAGGGGTCTCGCCACTAAACAGGAAGTAGTTTATAACTCCAGCATACATGGTCCAATCTTGCCCAAACTTCACAGGATTGATGCCAGTCCCGTCCTGAACACATCTACATCTCAATAATTAGAGATAAACATAGCGCCCCCTATTGGCAACAGGAAATGTCATGTTTTAGACTTTAATGTACATCTCCTACAAAATTGACCAGATCCATCTCAAACTTGGTGAAAAAAGTCATAAGACGTTGATGACGCTTTATTGTGGAAACTGTGAGTTTTCATTGAAGGGCGTGGCCATGGCGTGGCGGCGAACTTTGATGTTTCGCCATGATGATAAACGTTGCTGTAACTTGACTCCATGTGGGAATATCTTGCAAAAACTTCACACATATGATGACAGTCCAGCCCTGAACACATCTACAGAGGAATTTTGAATCACCGCCATAGTGCCACCTTCTGGCAACAGAAAGCTACTTTATACATTCTTTGATGTCCCGCTTCTAGCAGGTTAATCAGACCCACCTCAAACTTGCTGGTCTAAGTCCTTAGACCTTGATGATGCTTAAAAATGAAGCTTTTTAGTTTTCATCAAACGCTGTTACCGTGGCACCACCTTGTTCACCATCAAACACGATGTTGTTTTGAAGGGACAAAGGATGCTTGAAAACTCACCAAACGTGGCATACACATCACAGGTCGCAAGTCCTGTTGTTTGATGTGATTTTTGTGCTTTGATGCACCAAGATGGCTCAACAGCACCCCCTAGAATATTTCAATTAAGCAGCCCCCAAAGCTGGTTTGACCTGCATGTATGAAACTTGGTGGGCACCTGTAACACTCTATCACGTACAAAAAAGCCTCTTGGAGCCATGTTCCAAACCCAACAGGAAGTCCGCCATTTTGAATTTACTTGTGCCACTTTTGTGTCTTTTTGCCCATTTCCAGGGCTTGTAAATTAACAAACTTGTCCTACAGATTTAATCAGATTGGCTCCAAACTTGGTGTATGTAAGCGTGATTATGTTGTGACCAAAAGTTATCACAGGATTTGCCCAATGTTGAATGGCGCACCCGCTGCCGAGCGTTGAATCTTGAGGTCTCACCATGAAAAACGAAATTGCTGTAGCTTTGGCATAAATGGTCCAATCTCCACCAAACTTCACATGATTCATATTAGTCCCACCCTGAACACATTCTCATTACCATATTTCCTGATAATCATAGCGCCACCTAGTGTCGAAAGGAAGTACTTCTTATCAGACACTTATCTTTAGATTAACCTGAAATTTCAATGCTGTGGTCTATATTTGATGTTCACAAACATGACATATCATTAGTGTCTACGTGTGCTGCAGAGGGTTTAATTTTGATGTCTCACCATGAAACAGGAAATTGCTATAAATTTGGAGTAAATGGTCCGTTGTCCACCAAACTTCACATGATTCTTATTTGTCCCACCCTGAACACATTTATATGACAATATTCCGTGATAGTCATAGCGCCACCTAGTGGTGAAAGGAAGTACTTCTTACCAGACACTTATATTTGGATTTACCTGAAATTTCAGTGCTGTGGTGTGTATTTGATGTACACAAACACGACATATCATGAGTGTCTATACGTGCTGCAGAGGGTTTAATTTTGAGGTCTTGCCATGAAACAGGAAATTGCTATATTGTTGCCGTAAATGTTCTGATCTCCATCAAACTTCAGATGATTCATATTAGTTCTGCCCTGAAAACATTATATGGCCATATTTCCTGATACTCATAGTGCTACCTAGTGGTGACAGGAAGTAGGTCTCAAACACTTATCTTTTGATTTATCTGAAAGTTAAATGCTGTGGTGTATATTTGATGTACAAAAACATGATGTATAATTACTGCACTCTCCAACTCCCTCTAGTGGAAAGAGGAAGTGGTACAAAATGAGAAATATGTCATTCCAGCACTGTATCAGGGATATGCCAAGTCACTCCTGCATGCGGTGTCTAACTTTGACTGAAATGAACTGACACGTCAGAAGACGTCCTGCCAGCCCCCCCGAGTTGCGTGAAGGTGCGAGGGCCCGTTTATCGCTGCTTGCAGCTTTAATTAGGGCCCGAGCACCTAGTGGTGCGAGGACCCTATTGAAATGCAAGGATTTTTTATTAGGGACCGAGCCTAGAGGCAGAGGACTGCTCAAGGTGCAGTCCTCACCAAAGGCGAGGACCCTCTTGTTTTTGCTGCGTGCGTTTATTGTGGACCAACTCCAACAGTACTGGACTACTCACAGACCAGTCCTCACCTTCGGCGAGGACCCCCCCTATACTTTTTGCTGCGTTTATTCTCACAGACCAGTCCTCGCCGAAACTATTGTTTTTGTTGCGTTTATTAGGGACCGAGCCCTAAGGCAGAGGACTTCTCCTTGAGCACCTAGGCACACAAAAATGGCCGCCACGGCCTGTAGGAATGTCGTAGAAACATGAAACCAAAGGTGGCGTGTTCGTCTCATGAAGACCTAAAAATCACGCACTGACACCCCGACCTAAATCCAACAGGAAGTGAGCTATTTGCCCTTTCAAAGTAAGATTTTGCCTTAAAACTGCCTTTCCTAAAAAATCTTCTTCTCATACACCGCTTATCCAATCGGCTTCAAACTTGCACACATGACAGATCAACTCGTTCTAATCAAAAGTTATTCGTAACTTTTTCCATTACTCGCTTAGTTTGGATTTTATGGGCTCCATAAGGTGAGATGTCAGAAAAACGTCCTGGCGATCCTCGAAAGCTGTCCCATAGGAAATGAATGGCAGCAGGGGGGAGAAAGAGACCAATCTTAGGGCTTTTTCTAGCATTTACAGCGTCTCCATACTTTGTGCTACAGACTCCATTCCAACTCTCAAATGTTGCCACAGGTCTCATCTATTCACTCATGTTTTCATCTTTTTCATATCTTTTACCGTTTTTCATCTGTGCCTCTCAAAGTACCATGAGCAAAAGTGGAGAAATTCTCAGTTTACAATGGGTGTGTATTGCACGGAATGCTGTGAGCTAGAGTGGAGAGGGCTCTAAAAATCGTCTAAAACTTTTGTCTTTAACTCGCTGCCATGGCCACAATTTTCACTGTACACACACAATTTATACCACAAAACGTAGGAAAATTTGTCCAGCTCACAGATATGTTGACATGGAATCTCTCACACATACACATTTTTGCTGAGTGGCTCCAAAGCGAAGGGAGCGCTGATTTTTTTCTCATTCACTCTTATGTAAACTCAGAGGAGAAATTTCTGGAAACAGCTGGGGTGCAACACATTTTAAACTCGCTCCCCTGACCACATTTTTGACTCGAGAAATATAAAACGCGACACGTGCGTTCACGAGACGTGGCTGTCTCTCAAAATCACTTTATTTTCTTGCTCGGACCAACGGTTTGGGTATGTGAAGCATTTGTTCGAGGAGTTAAATCCCTTTATAAACAGCCTTTGGTGATCTGCTTTCCTGACGTGTCTGTGTCTGCCACAGGTGCGGGCAAGTCATTAATCGCCATGACAACGGCTGCACACACAGACACAGCCACAGGGTTCTCTGGTCTGTGTGTCTCACAATCTTTAAAGGACAGATTACAGCAGCAGAAACTTCATTTGAAACAGAACACACACATTATTAACCCCTACAGTGCCAAAATGGGCTCTCTAGTGCCACATAGGTGCACTAAACTGGCCACTGCAGCCCGTAGGAATGTCGTATCAAGATCAAACCAAAACTGGAGTGTTCGACCTACAAATAACACGCTAACACCCATGACCTAAATCCAACAGGAAGTGGGCCATTTGCCCTTTCAAAGTAAGATTTCCCCTCAAACGTGCTCTTAAAAAAAAACACATCTCCTCCTACACCGTTTATTGTGTCGGCTTTAAAGACGCACACATACCAGTTCAACTGCTGCTAAACAGATCTTCTGTATAACTTTATCTCTCTCATGATCACATTATTTTGATGATTGGACCAGCGGTTTGGGAATGGGAAGAACTTCTTCGAGGAGTTAAATCTCCACTAAAACAGGTCTCTCTGTGTTCTGTCACTCTCTCTCTCTGCTCTTCTGCCAGGTGCACTTACTTCATCACCATGGCAACCGCTGTCACACACAAACTCACAGAAACATGGTGTGTGTGTGTCTAAATCTTACATGCAGACATGACAGGGGCACAATCTCCATTTTAACCCTTTAGGTGCCAGAGTTTATTGAGGAAAATATTCCATTTTCATTTCAACATTTCAAAAGGCTGTGGCTTGAAAGTGGTGAGAGATAAAGGCATACTGTAAATGAGAAAAATATTCATCATGACCCAAAGTTTGTCATGGGAGTAAATTAACTTATCTAATTTGCATATTGTGACGTCACTAGGCAGCAGCCATATTGGATTTCATACATCTCAGTAAAACAACATTTTGAACATATTTACATGGTAAATTTATTTTGTTTTGTGTTGTTTTTGTTGTCTCTTCCTCAAAATAAAGGACGAGGAATCTGATGGGAATAAATTCACTCATCTAATTTGCATATCGTGACATCACTTATCCATACCTACAGCTACAGAAAGCATTCAAACATCAAAACGTTCAGCTCTGTAAGGATTTTCTGATGTTTGTGGCAACATGTTTGATATTTCTAAATAATTCACAGTGACGACATAAGCTGGGGGCCGAAACGGGCGCGAGTGCGAGGTCCCGCCAAACGCTGCTTGCAGCTTTAATTATTATTATTATTCTTCCTCCAAATGAATTGCCTTTTTGAGTTTGCTTAACATACCCGAAAACTCATGAAACTTTGCACACATCTCAGAACTGGTGAAAAATTTGATATTTTAAGGGTCTCGTGTTCGCGTTCCAAAAAATGGCTCAGTAGCGCCCCCTACAAAAGTTTGAGGAAACAGCCCCTGAAGCTAGTTTAACCTACATGTATGAAACTCGGCAGGATTATGCAACGCCCAGAGACGTAGAAAAAAGCCTCTTGGAGGCATGCTCTAAACCCAACAGGAAGTCAGCCATTTTGAATTTACTGTGCAATTTTGGTATATTTTTGGCCATTTCCAAGGGTCATAAATGAACGAACTAGTCCTAGAGATTTCATCCGATTGACTTCAAACCTTGGTCTGTCCCATCCCAAGACCTTGAAGATGAAAAGTTATCAAAAGCTTGAGTTTTCGTCAATGCGTGTGACTGTGGGATGGCGTCAAAGTTAGGGGTCTCGCCACTAAACAGGAAGTAGTTTATAACTCCAGCATACATTGTCCAATTTTGGCCAAACTTCACAGGATTGATGACAGTCCCGCCCTGAACACATCTACATGTCAATAATTAGAGATAAACATAGCGCCCCCTATTGGCAATGGGAAATGTCATGTTTTAGACTTTAATGTACATCTCCTACAGACTTGACCAGATCCACTTCAAACTTGGTGAAAAAAAGTCATAAGACGTTGATGATGCTTTATTGACGAGTTTTCGTCGAAGGGCGTGGCCACGGCCTGGCGGCGAACTTTGATGTTTCGCCGTGATGATGAACGTTGCTGTAACTTGACTCCACGTGGGAATATCTTGCAAACAATTTACACATATGATGACAGTCCAGCCCTGAACACATCTACAGAGGAATTTTGAATCACCGCCATAGCGCCACCTTCTGGCAACAGAAAGCTACTTTATACATTCTTTGATGTCCCGCTTCTAGCAGGTTAATCAGACCCACCTCAAACTTGCTGGTCTAAGTCCTTAGACCTTGATGATGCTTAAAAATGAAGCTTTTTAGTTTTCATCAAACGCTGTCACCGTGGCGCCACCTTGTTCGCCATCAAACACGATGTTGTTTTGAAGGGACAAGGGATGCTTGAAAACTCACCAAACGTGGCATACACATCACAGGTCACAAGTCCTGTTGTCTGATGTGATTTTTGTGCTTTGATGCACCAAGATGGCTCAACAGCGCCCACTAGAATATTTCAATTAAGCAGCCCCCAAAGCTGGTTTGACCTGCATGTATGAAACTTGGTAGGCACCTGTAACACTCTATTACGTACAAAAAAGTCTCTTGGAGCAATGCTCCAAACCCAACAGGAAGTCCGCCATTTTGAATTTACTTGTGCCACTGTTGTGCACTTTTGCCCATTTCCAGGGCTTGTAAATTAACGAGCTTGTCCTACAGATTTAATCAGATTGGCTCCAAACTTGGTGTATGTAAGCGTGACTACGTTGTGACCAAAAGTTATCGCAGGATTTGCCCAATGTTGAATGGCGCGTCCGCTGCCGAGCGTTGAATCTTGAGGTCTTGCCATGAAAAACAAAATTGCTGTGGCGCCACCTAGTGTCGAAAGGAAGTACTTCTTATCAGACACTTATCTTTGGATTAACCTGAAATTTCAATGCTGTGGTCTATATTTGATGTTCACAAACATGACATATCATTAGTGTCTGCGTGTGCTGCAGAGGGTTTAATTTTGATGTCTCGCCATGAAACAGGAAATTGCTATAAATTTGGAGTAAATGGTCCGTTGTCCACCAAACTTGACATGATTCATATTTGTCCCACCCTGAACACATTTATATGACAATATTCCGTGATAGTCATAGCGCCACCTAGTGGTGAAAGGAAGTACTTCTTACCAGACACTTATTTTTAGATTAACCTGAAATTTCAGTGCTGTGGTCTATATTTGATGTACACAAATGTGACATATTATTAGTGTCTATGCGCGCTGCAGAGGGTTTACTTTGGATGTCTCGCCATGAAACAGGAAATTGCTATAAATTTGGAGTAAATGGTCCGTTGTCCACCAAACTTGACATGATTCATATTTGTCCCACCCTGAACACATTTATATGACAATATTCCGTGATAGTCATAGCGCCACCTAGTGGTGAAAGTAAGTACTTCTTTTCTGACACTTATCTTTGGATTAATCTGAAATTTAAGTGCTGTGGTGTGTATTTGATGTACACAAACATGACATATCATTAGTGTCTATGCGTGCTGCAGAGGGTTTAATTTTGATGTCTCGCCATGAAACAGGAAATTGCTATATTTTTGCCGTAAAATTTTCTGATCTCCATCAAACTTCAGATGATTCATGTTAGTCCTACCCTGAAAACATTTATATGGCCATATTTCCTGATACTCATAGTGCTACCTAGTGGTTACAGGAAGTAGGTCTCAAACACTTATTAGGGATGGGTCACGATTTTCGAATTTCGATTAGTCGTTTTATTTTTGAAAAATCGATTTTTTAATGCGATTATTATTATTCGCTGTCTTATTTCTCCCCCTATATTTGACATGCAATTCAGCTCCTAACCGCACGAGGGCACTCTAGGATTGCTACAGCAGTGTGAGATGGGCTACCAGCTAGTTTGATGCTCTACAGGAGAAACATGCAGAGACTACTACTCCATGAGGAATGTCCGCAGTCATTCGGGCGTTCATAGTTGAGCGCACTTCCGCGTTGTAGTTTCCTGTAAAAATGTCCATGAAAAATCCCCGTGATGTGAAAAATACATGCCGAGCAGTCACCGGTGTGCGCGCACAGGGCTTGCGGACGTCCGCTTTGAGTTCGCGCGGACCTCCGCGGAGTCCATTCCGCCTGAGTATGTTCTTTGAAGATGAATGGATCTCTGTGTGCGTGGCTCCGGGGGGCGATTATTCAAAAAATTGTCAAATACTTGCCACGATTTTCAAATAGTGTTTTTGCTTGTGTTGCTCATCGCTAACACTTATCTTTTGATTTATCCGAAAGTTAAATGCTGTGGTGTATATTTGATGTATAAAAACATGATGTATAATTACTGCGCTCTCCAACTCCCTCTAGTGGAAAGAGGAAGTGATACAAAATGTGAAGAAATATGTCATTCCAGCACTGTATCAGGGATATGCCAAGTCACTCCTGCATGCGATGTTTAACTTCGACAGAAATGAACTGACATGTCAGAAGACATCCTGCCAGCCCCCCCGAGTTACGTGAAGGTGCGAGGACCCGTTCATCGCTGCTTGCAGCTTTAATTATTATTATTATTATTATTATTATTAGGGCCCGAGCAAGTCACAGACCTGCGAGGTCCCTATTCTTTTTCTTCTGATCATATATATATATATATATATATATATATATATATATATATATTTTTGATCGTATTTTTCACTGCCTGAACATACCCCAAAACTCACCAAACTTGAAATATAAGTCACACATAAGTCGCACATTCAAAAACCTCATATCCTTGCGTTCAGTGAATTGTGCTGAATCTTGTGATATAGGCCAAGCCCATTTCCGCCTACTGTTTTTTCCCTGCAAATTCGCAAAATGTCGCAAAACTACTTTTTCGAACTCCTCCCAGGCAATTTCACCGATTGGTATGAAACTTTGCACACAGCATCTGTGGACCCTCTCGACAAAAAGTTATTAAAAGAATTTAGATAGTCCAAACAATACTCAAGTTATTAAATAACAACTTCCTGCAGATTTTGTTCTAAACAGGAAGTGCTGCATATCTCCACATTGATGTATCCGAATGACATGAAACTCAGGTTACCACTTCCCCATCAGCCCCTGAGGCTCTGTGCAAAATTTCGAGTGATGACCACAAGGTGGCGCTCTTTAAATTGAAGTATTTTATATCTCAATATCAGTTGGGCGGATTAACAAGAAACTTGGTATAATTATTGTCAATGCCCTACTGAGGATATCTGACGAAGGACTTACCGATCTGCCACTAGGTGGTGCTCTGGTGGCCGTCTAATTTAATATTTGGCACTGTGCCAACACCATAACACTCATGGAAATAAAATTGGTAGGGGTGGTATAGACTGGCCCCTGTAACTCACACACCAAAAATGACCAGCAGGTGGCGCTATTTTCAATGCAAAAGTGTTTTTGGCTAATAACTCCCACATTATATGTCGCAGATTGTTAAACCTTCTATTTACGTGTTCTCTGAATTCAGCTGAATCGTGTGGTGTAAGCCACGCCACTCTTGCGGTAACTTTCCATTTGCTAAATCACGACAAATGAAAAACATACTTTTTTGAACTCCTTTGACCGATTTGCCCCAAACTTTGCATGTAGCATCTGTCAACCCTCCTGACAAAAAGTTATAGAAAGAATTTTGATCATCCAAAAAACGCCCAAAATATAAAACAACAAATTCCTGCACATTGTGTTCAAAACAGACAGTCTTTCATATCTTCACCAAATACAGTCCGATTACCACAACACTTTTGCTGATTGTATTCCATGACCCGATGAGGGTTTGTGCAAAATTCGGTGCAAATTGGCCAATAGGTGGCGCTCTGGTGGCAGTCTAATTAGTGTGAATGGAAGTAAATTGGAAAATCTTCAAATCCTCTTCAAAACTCATCGACTTTCAACCTCTTCTTGTCCCTCATACTTTGAGCTAGAGTCACCATGTCAACTTTTAAAGAGTCAGAAGACCTTGAACTATTGGGCATGTATTCAGCTTCTACTTTTTGGAAAAATACATACGTGGGTTGGGTGCCTACCTGTATACTGGAAATGTAAGTACGAGATAACATTTATTTTTTTATTTACTACAGCTGACAAGACATCTAGGTGCATGCCCCCCGACGGCAGCATGCCCCGACGCGTGTGGACTGCAAGGGCCCGTTCATCGCTGCTTGCAGCTTTAATTATTATTATTCTTCTGAGAATATAATCCCCAATTTGGCCCCTTTCCCAAATTCAAAAACTCACCAAATATGGCACATGCGTTTGGTCTAGCGAAAAATTTTATTATCTATTGTCGTCCCGAATTTCCA
Organism: Epinephelus lanceolatus; assembly: GCF_041903045.1. Lineage (NCBI taxonomy): Eukaryota > Metazoa > Chordata > Actinopteri > Perciformes > Serranidae > Epinephelus > Epinephelus lanceolatus. The sequence goes on from NC_135751.1 coordinate 957,683, forward strand.
CGCGGACCCTCGCTGTCGTCCTCCAGCTCACATAGACGGTGTGAATTAGCCTATTCGTAGGAGTCGAAATGTTGATAAAACAAGCAATGTCAATAGAACGCAAGGTCATTTTTGGCAATAAACCCATGACTTGGGAGTAGAACTTTGATGGCTTCTGAAAACCAAACTACTGACTAGGACATCAATCAATCAATCAATCAATCAATCAATATCACAAATCACAATTTGCCTCACAGGGCTTTACAGCATACAACATCCCTCTGTCCTCAGGACCCAATGTACAGAAAGGAAGACAGAGAGAGATGCAGGACACACGATAATGACAGTAGCTTACAACATTAATGAAAGTAATAATATTATAATTATAATTCTGGCAATTGTGGTACAATATATTGAATTAATATCTGATAGTATACATATGTGACAATAATCATATGTGTATAATAACAGTAGAAGTATGACACACACAGACAGACAGACAGACAGACAGACATAGACGGCCGAGTTAGTGACATGCAAAGAGGGAGAGAAGGGAGAGAGAGGAGAGAGGGGGGAGAGAGAGAGACAGAGAGAGAGAGAGAGAGGGGGGACAGGGAGTGGAGTGTGTGTGTGTGTGTGTGTCTGTCTGTCTGTGTGTGCCATACTTCTACTGTTATTATACACATATGATTATTGTCACATATAGATACTATCAGATATTAATATATACTTCCCACATGTTGTACCACAATACCCAGAATCATAAGTCAAACTCAATTTTAAAAACTGTAAAGGGTTCTTATGAAGGTGGTGTGAGCTTATATTTTGAAAGTTGTAGACATAAGCCATGTGACCTAATGAAACTTTGACATGTGTGATGATCAAACAACACATCCATATTCATTTGAAATCATGTGACCTAGTGAAAGCTTGAGTGATGTGTACTGGCTGCTGTGAGGATCTAAGTGCAGCAAACAGACACAAATATATACTAGTTAATGTCAGTGGAGAAACTGAGCAGGACTACATGTATTCCAATTCTTAATGAGGTAAAAGAGTTTCACCAGGACATCTTGTATTTACAGGTTTTTGGTATCAGGCATTTCTTTCAAAGTTTTAGGAATGAGCACCATGAGCTGGACAGTTTGGTAAATGTTATACTGTCGTGTGTGTGACCACACACACACACACACACACACACACACACACACACACACTTCACTCTGACACACAGACAGTCAGAGTGAAGCTTTTGTTATGCTAATTAATGAGAGCTGCAGCTGACACAGAGAGCAAAATGGGTTGAAAGTTTCTCAAACTAGTCCTTCCAGTTCCCAAACAGTGGGTCTGATCTTCATGACAAATTCCTTCACAAGTAATGTTCACCAGGGGTAGAGCTGTAATGTGTGCAAGTTTGAAAACGCTAGAATAAACGGTGTAGGAGCAAATATTTTTTGAGAGAGAGAATTTGTGAAAAACATCATCTTACATTGAAAGGGCAATAGTGCACTTCCTGTTGGACTTAGGTCAGGGGTTGCAGCACGAGATTTGTAGGTCTTGATGACATGAACAAGCTAGTTTTGGTTTGGTCTTTCTAAGTGATTCCTACCGGTCGCAGCGGGCATTTTAGTGTGTCTAGGTGGCACAAAAATCGTCAGGAGGTTTTGTAAGACATCACCTGGAAGACGCCATTAAATCCAAACCATTCAAGTAATGAAAAAGTTATACAGAATATTTGATAAGGACGTGTTGATCTGTGATGTGTGTGAGTTTGAAGTTTGAAGTTTGAAGGGGAAAGTTGTATCGGGCTGGCAAACAAAGTGGTCTGATTCACCCGGCCACTCTTATCCTCACTTTCAACGGACAGAAGAAGATCTTCCAGAAAGTTAGTGAGGCGGAGAAATTCTTTGAGGAAACGATTAAACCAACGCTGTATCTGTCAGTAAATGATGAGGCGGACTGGAGTTGAAGGAAGTGCACATGAAGCAGTGCGTAATTGGAAATGGAAACAAATATAACTGATCTACTATGGACAATGGACTGGAACTTGACCCATGATTTTGATTTTGATTTTGGATTAGAGAATGGCTTTTGGACTCAGAGACAATTTCAAGTGGATGCACAATCTGTGAAGAGGTGAAGGGACAGTGGTGAACAGAGAGAGCGCAGACTGTGCGCAAGTGGAAACGGATCAAACATGATTTACCCTGACATGAAAAAGTTGGAGGACTCATGATAAATCTGTGTGGTACAGAATGTAGACTGAATAGGTCACTCATTAAATGGAGGAATGGTTGTTTAGATCTAAATTTGGGTAAACTATGGGTGATTATTAAGGGAAATATGATTTCATGTTTTGCAATCTAGGTTAAATTGTGTTCAATTCAGTTCCGGTGATGACGCAGCACTGAGAGGACGTGCAGCACCTGGCTCCCACTCCAAACATTTCTAAAAACATTTATTTGTGGAACTAGTCAGCCAAGTGTGGTTACAGCTCTTCGTCCAAAGACAAACAAACATGTCTAAAAAAGATCAGAGCATATGGACCAGAGGAGAGCAGTGACGGCTGCATAACGCAAGTAACGTTACTGAACCTCAGCATGGCGCAGCTAACCTAGCCACTGTGTCATCGGACCATGTGAGTGACAAACTTGTTGAAGACATTACCAGTAAAGTCGCTGCGGTGCTTGAGGAGAAACTGTCTAAATTCTCTGAGACACTAGACTCTATCACCACACGGTTAGAGAGAGATGATCGCCATATGGAGGAAGCTGAATGCCGTATTTCCACAGCTGAGGATGACATCTCCACCATGAAATCACAGCTACCTCGGGCCGAGGAGACTATATCCATGCTAACCCAAAGAATTGAGGATCAAGAAAACCACAACCATCGCGGCAACATCAGGATCTTTGGGCTACAAGAGGGGACTGAGGGACTACAGCCCATTGTTTTCTTTGAATCGTGGCTCCCTTCTGTGCTCAGCCTTGACACTAAGAGGGGGACCATCAAGCTGGACAGAGCTCATCGCACACCTGGCTGACCGCAGCCAGGTAACCGAGACAAGCCCCGAGCTGTGGTGATCAAGCTGCACAACTACACAGACAAGATTAAAATACTTGCAGCATTTAAATCCAGACAGCCTCTGGCTCATGATGGACAGGAGTTTGCCATTTGCTCCGACTTCACAGCAAGTGTTATTCAGCAACGGAGATGCTTCAACGACGTGTGCGGCCAGCTGATTAAGAAAAAAATCCGGTTTCGTATGGCCTTCCCTGCTACACTCACTTTCACATGTGGAGAGAAGAACTTTACCTTCAAAGATGCAGGAGAGGCACAGAGTGTCGTGAACGGCATGGGACAGGTAACCCAGACACCGGAGTAAAAGGATTAAAGGTCGGTGATTATCTGATGTGGATTTGTGATACAGACTAGGCCTATTACAAGGTCCAAAATGAATTACTTAAGGATTCATAGCCTATAGATGTGTATATATATATACATATATATATATTTTTCTAATTTGATACATGAAGCCATCTGGACTGCAAGATATGATTTCAACTATTTCTCATTTTATACTCTGTTCTACCGAAGGTTTTGATGGCTGTGAGTTAGATTAAATTTAGTTGTCTGCAGAGTAATTTGTTATCATACAGAAAGATATTTAATAATACACTGAATCAGTTTTGGTTCTTGAACATATAGGCTATTTTTCTATTAATTTATTGTATGCTTTTTTTTTTTTTTTTTTTTTCATGCTTACTCAAATCAAGCCTTCAAAGTGATTATAAAATGGCGGAAGGTTCTCCTCCCAACTATAATTTAAATATTTATTAGGAATTATGAAGGTTGGGATTCTAGGTACCTCCTTCTTTTTCTGTTGTTTTCATATTTTTTATGTGTTTCTAGGAGATTTACTGAGTGTAAGCATGAACATAACCTATATGGGTCTTCAGTTTGTGGGAGCTGTGGAGGGATTTGCTACTTAGGGACTGTTTCACGGGAGGGATAATGGACTCTACTGCTATCCTTGTGACGTGGATTACAATGGTTCTTGTCTGGCCTTGCAGGCTTTGTCCATTCAGCATCACGTGTCTTAGTTTAGGGGTAATGAGGTTTTTTTCTTTTTTCAGTGTTTTGGGGATTCTTAGGGCCACTTATGTATTGTATTTTTTTTTTCTCCTCTCTTCCTTTGGGACTGTCCCTTTATCAATGGGGTTTTCAACTGGCACAATACAAGCTATAGTGTGTCTGATAAATTCTATATAATCAGAAGACTCAGTATTATCTTTTTTTTTTTTTCAATTGTTATATAAGACTATGAGTTCAACTAAAATAATTTCAATTAATGTAAAAGGGGTAAATCATGCTATAAAGCATAAGAAAATTCTAACATGGCTCAAAAAAGAGAAGGCAGATATCGCATTGCTGCAAGAGACCCATTTGACAGATACAGAACATGAGAAACTTAAAAGAGAATGAGTAGGCCAAATTTACTTTTCTTCATTTTGTTCAAGTCGGAGAGAGGCCGCAATACTTATACAAAGAAACACCCCTTTTGATATTGAAAAATGTGTAAAAGATGTGGAGGGGCGATATGTGTTGATTAAAGGTACTTTATATGGGGAGTCCATCATGATAGGCTGTGTTTATGCACCAAACGTTTACATGAGTACATTTTATTCTAAACTCACATCTGATGTCTTGTCTATGTTACCTCCTATCGCCATCCTGGGTGGAGATTTTAATTGTGTGGTAAATCCAGAGTTAGACCATAACCCACCTGTAAAGACTAAGGAAAGTGACATAAGAGTTTGCACACTATGCGTTCATTCTCCTGTGCATATATGTCTCTCTCCAGCCTTCCATGATTCTAATTCTTGCCAGTGGCGTCTTGACCCGTATCTTCTGAGCAGCCCCTCTTTCATAACATATATTAAGGAGCAATTTGAAGCCTATATGACATTTAATGATATTGGGGATATAAGCCCATCAACTTTATGGGAAGCTGCCAAGGCCTACTTAAGAGGTGCAATAATTTCATATAGTGCAGCTAAGAAAAAAAAAGCTCTTGAGGAACAAATAAGGCTGGAAAAAGTGCTGGCAAATTTGGAAGCCGAACTTAAACAAAATCCATCCAGCAATCTTTCTAGAAGAGTAGATGCTGCTAGATCAGCCTTGGACAAGCTTTTAACACAAAAGGCTGAATCTGCAATGTTTTATGCTAAGCACAGGTTGAATGAAATGGGGGACACGCCAGGCCGTTTACTGGCTTGTCTTGCTGCAGGGACACGTGAATCAAATGCCATCTCTTCTCTGGTCGACGCCACTGGCTGTAAACAATTCGAAACCAAAAAATTATGTAATATTATGTTGGAATTTTATAAAAAACTATATACATCAGAGTTTGATAGTACTTCAGAAGAGGTAGGTAGTTTTTTAGAACAGGTGAATTTGGTTTCATTGAAACAGGATGATAGAGATGTGTTAAGTAGACCAGTAACTAAAGAAGAACTATTTGAAACTATTTAATCCCTACAAAATAATAAAGCTCCAGGACCCGATGGCTATGGACCAGAATTTTATAAGAAATTTGCTAAACTGGTAACAGATCCACTTCTACGCATGTATACAGAATCTTTTGAAAGAGGATATCTCCCTCCAACTTTATATACAGCTAATATTATCCTCATTCTTAAGAAAGATAGGCCCGCTGATCAATGCGGTTCATACAGGCCGATCAGCTTAATAAACGTGGACAGTAAACTGCTCTCCAAACTTCTGGCAAGAAGATTGGAGATGCTGTTGCCTAAAATAATGAATACAGATCAGACCGGATTCATAAAAAATAGATTATCATATACAAATACAGTACAGGCCAAAAGTTTGGACACACCTTCTCATTCAATGCGTTTTCTTTATTTTCATGACTATTTAGATTGTAGATTCTCACTGAAGGCATCAAAACTATGAATGAACACATGTGGAGTTATGTACTTAACAAAAAAAGGTGAAATAACTGAAAACATGTTTTATATTCTAGTTTCTTCAAAATAGCCACCCTTTGCTCTGATTACTGCTTTGCACACTCTTGGCATTCTCTCCATGAGCTTCAAGAGGTAGTCACCTGAAATGGTTTCCACTTCACAGGTGTGCCTTATCAGGGTTAATTAGTGGAATTTCTTGCTTTATCAATGGGGTTGGGACCATCAGTTGTGTTGTGCAGAAGTCAGGTTAATACACAGCCGACAGCCCTATTGGACAACTGTTAAAATTCATATTATGGCAAGAACCAATCAGCTAACTAAAGAAAAACGAGTGGCCATCATTACTTTAAGAAATGAAGGTCAGTCAGTCCGGAAAATTGCAAAAACTTTAAATGTGTCCCCAAGTGGAGTCGCAAAAACCATCAAGCGCTACAACGAAACTGGCACACATGAGGACCGACCCAGGAAAGAAAGACCAAGAGTCACCTCTGCTTCTGAGGATAAGTTCATCCGAGTCACCAGCCTCAGAAATCGCAAGTTAACAGCAGCTCAGATCAGAGACCAGATGAATGCCACACAGAGTTCTAGCAGCAGACCCATCTCTAGAACAACTGTTAAGAGGAGACTGCGCCAATCAGGCCTTCATGGTCAAATAACTGCTAGGAAACCATTGCTAAGGAGAGGCAAGAAGCAGAAGAGATTTGTTTGGGCCAAGAAACACAAGGAATGGACATTAGACCAGTGGAAATCTGTGCTTTGGTCTGATGAGTCCAAATTTGAGATCTTTGGTTCCAACCGCCGTGTCTTTGTGAGACGCAGAAAAGGTGAACGGATGGATTCCACATGCCTGGTTCCCACTGTGAAGCATGGAGGAGGAGGTGTGATGGTGTGGGGGTGTTTTGCTGGTGACACTGTTGGGGATTTATTCAAAATTGAAGGCACACTGAACCAGCATGGCTACCACAGCATCCTGCAGCGACATGCCATCCCATCCGGTTTGCGTTTAGTTGGACGATCATTTATTTTTCAACGGACAATGACCCCAAACACACCTCCAGGCTGTGTAAGGGCTATTTGACCAAGAAGGAGAGTGATGGAGTGCTGCGGCAGATGACCTGGCCTCCACAGTCACCGGACCTGAACCCAATCCAGGTGGTTTGGGGTGAGCTGGACCGCAGAGTGAAGGCAAAGGGGCCAACAAGTGCTAAACACCTCTGGGAACTCCTTCAAGACTGTTGGAAAACCATTTCAGGTGACTACCTCTTGAAGCTCATGGAGAGAATGTCAAGAGTGTGCAAAGCAGTAATCAGAGCAAAGGGTGGCTATTTTGAAGAAACTAGAATATAAAACATGTTTTCAGTTATTTCACCTTTTTTTGTTAAGTACATAACTCCACATGTGTTCATTCATAGTTTTGATGCCTTCAGTGAGAATCTACAATGTAAATAGTCATGAAAATAAAGAAAACACATTGAATGAGAAGGTGTGTCCAAACTTTTGGCCTGTACTGTATATATATATTTTTAAATGTTTGTGGGTATCTGTTACTATGTTAAATGTATTTTATGTTGCTCTGAATTGAATCAATCCAAATAAGACTGAATAGAAAGTACACTCTGTTTGATGTCACATAAACTACCAAAGAAAGGCCTAAAAATGGCCCATATAAATGTAGTATTAGAAATAAATTAAATGAAGTGGAGGATATAATCGTGTCTAATAATTTTCATATTTTAGCTGCGTCTGAAACACATTTAGATGCTACTTTTGAGGATACATCGTTGATGATAGAGGGGTTTAATATTTATAGGACAGACAGAAATGCTTATGGAGATGGGGTTTGCATTTATCTGCAGCGCCACCTACCTGTAAGAATAAGGCATGATTTAATGCAATCTGATATTGAAGCTCTCTGGTTGCAAGTAACCTATACTCATAGGATGTGGTTACAGACCCCCCAGTGCTAATTCTGAATATTTAGACAAAATATGTGAAATGTTGGACTCTGCTTGTAGTACCAATTTTGAATTATATTTCATATAGTCTACATATGAATGTAGACTGGAAGTCTTTGTCCTGTCCAATGAGAAGGAAATGAACAGATGTATGTGCAGCTTCAGGGCTGTCTCAAGCGATAGATAAACCAACAAGAATCAGTTTTAATAAGGATGGCAGAAGAGTAGCAACTTGTATTGATCATCTCTATTTAAATACACCTGAGATTTGCTCTAAAGCTATATCTATGCCTATAGGATGTAGCGATCATAATTTAATTGCAACAGTCAGGAAAACAAAGGTGCTAAAGGAGGGTTCTAGAATAATTAAAAATAAGTCTTTTAAAACATTTGATGAGGAGAAATTTGTGAGAGATGTCTCAAATGCAAAGTTGTCAAATATCTTGTGGCTTGAAGATCCTGAAGCTGCCTTTAAGGTTTTTGATGACACATTAACAAGTGTCATAGATCATCATGCACCTGTGAAAAAATCCACAGTGAGAACTATTATTTGTGTATCCATCACTGGGTGTCACACTCCAGTATGATAGTAGTACCACAGTGATCTTTTCCACTTGACTTTTGACTTAGAAAGTACATTTGTCAAATGAAACTGACTTGACTGACTATTTTTGACTTAGAAAAACCAAACGGATCACAATAAAGGATTAAGACTAAATTGAACAGTTTATAACAGAAGGAACAAAACTGAACGTAAATAACAAAAACCAGTAGAAATGTGTTATTTTATGTTGTCAGGGACAGTTTCGTCTTTGGATTGTTTTCAGATGATGTTATCTTGCGAAACATTGAAGTAACTGTGTTCTAACTCACTGGCTCTAATTACACATTAGTTACAGTGGTAGTAGACTGTACTTAGACACTAAGGAGGGGATAACAGTGCAAACTTCATAATACAGCCCGGTTCCCCGTAGTTAGCGTGTACCTCCAGGAGAGCTAGGGTGTACTTACACACTAAGGAGGGGATAACAGTGCAAACTTCATAATACAGCCCGGTTCCCCGTAGTTAGCGTGTACCTCCAGGAGAGCTAGAGTCTACTTACACACTAAGAAGGGGATAACAGTGCAAACTTCATAATACAGCCCGGTTCTCCGTAGTTTGGCAGTACTCACAGGAGAGGGAGGCTATACCTAGACACTAGTTACAGGGAAATTAAGATCTACTGATTACTGATTACAGTTTGATGTGTACTGCATGTACTTCATGTACCTATCTATGTACTGTTTATGTTTTATGATGTTTTATTGTTGTAATTTTGGTTTGCTGCCTTCTTGGCCAGGGCTCCCTTGTAAAAGAGATGTCAATCTCAATGGGACTCACCTGGTTAAATAAAGGATAAATGAAATAAATAAAAATGACTGTACTTACGGAGTATGGATGAGAGGAATAGTGCCTGTCATGTGTTTTCTGTGTAATCACATAATAAAAACATTTTAAAACTCTGAATGACTCATTATTGTGGATTTATTACTGTGTAGTTTTTGTTTTGCCCTTGGATGACAGTACGAGACTTCCATAGATGTGCATTTTAGAGAGGTAAGTTTGCTACCAGCCAGCCTGTTATTAGCCAATTTCCATACTGTATACCCATTTCCCAACATATTATTTTTCCAAACCATAATGAATAGTACATCTCTGGAATAGGGGTGAAATTTGCCTGCTGACACTTAGAAAAACCAAGATTGTAACAATTGCAAAGAGCGAAAGGCTGTGCTCATATTGTACAGCAGACTATTTAATTTAATATACCTGGTACTTAAAATGATTGGTGGGGAAAAAAGACCAGGAGGAGTTACACTGTAAGTCTGGGCAAAGTAGGACATAATTGTACGGGAGTTACGCTCTAAGACGCAGCCTAGTTATACTGTAAAACACAGGGAAAGTAGCGGGGGAAAGTGAGCAAGAGTTACTCTAAGTTGGTGTAAAGTAGGACGTAATTGTACGGGAGTTACGCTCTCAGACGCAGCCTAGTTATACTGTAAAACACGGGGTAAATAGTAGGGGAAGTGAGCAAGAGTTACTCTGTACTTCTGTGGAAGTTGGTGTAAAGTAGGACATAAGTCAACGGGAGTTATGCGCTAAGAAGCAGCCTAGTTATACTGTAAAACATGAGGAAAATGGGGGGGAGTGAGTGAGAGTTACTCAGTACTTCTGTTAAATTAGGTGCAAAGTGAGCGGTAGGTACGCTCTAAGTCGTGGGCCGTATTATGTAGTGTTACCACAGATTGCCTTATCATCTGGTATTAAATCAGATTGGCAAGTTTATTTTAAATTAAGGAATTTTGTTATGAAATTAAATAGGAGAAAGAAAAAAAGAATATTATGGCAACATACTTAAGGAAATTAAACAGGATAGTAAAAGATTATGGAGCACGTTAAAGTGCCAGTGTGTAATATTTGGCATGGTTTATTGTCAATCTGAATCTGAATCTGAATATTCTACCCATTAATATGTTTATATCAGTGTATAATCGCTATAAAAAAAAATTTGTTTGGTTTTCGTAGCCTTATAATTATGCTTTTATATATAGATATAGCAAGGGCCTTGCTTTAGAGAGGTCGCCATCATGCGCTGCCATGTATGTACGGCAGACCAAGCAGACAATCCAGCCAGCCAGAGAACGCGTTTCGCGTGTATAAATAAACCAACGAAGACAGCGGAAGGAAGGAAGAAGGAGGAGGAAACAGCAGAGAGTGTTAGTAGTTCGTCGATAGAGAGTAGTGAAAAGTTTTTTTAGTAATAAAGTTTGCGAATGGACCACACCTACCACGCAACAGGAGAGAATGAACCCGAACCGTCATCTGCGAGGAAAAGAAGATGCAACTTCACTCCTTGTGATGCACTCTCTGCGGCGCTTTTCCTCCTGATGATATATCTCCCCAACGATGGTAGCACCGAATCCCATTCTGTGCATTCAGCCTCTCTTCTCGCCCGCTCAGCATCAAACACATGGAGTTCTTCATCTGTATGCTCCGGCTCAAATAGGTATGGCTCTGGATCTGTGTCCGCTACAAGAAACTCTTCAAAATCGTGTTCAAAGTCGTCCATTAAATGTCTGTACGAGACGCACCAGACTTTAAACTAACTCTAAATGTAAACTGGCCTGTACTTGTACAGTGGATTTCTAGTCTTTCGAACACTCAAAGCACTTTTACACTACATGCCACATTCACCAATTCACACACACAGTCACACACTGGTGGCCAAGGCTACCATACATGGCGCCACCTGCTACTTGGTAACCATTTACACGCATACCAATATTAGAGCCACTGGTTGAAATCCTTGCCCAAGGATACTTCGATATGTGGACTGGAGGAGCTGGGGATTGAACCACTGATCTTCTGATAAGTGGATGACGCATTGTACCGCTGAACCATAGCTGCCTAATGTAAACCTACCTGCGACAATGACGTTGTTTAAAGTGTGAGAAAATTCATGTAGGATGGGAAAGAGAGGTGGTGGTGGGTCAAACATACACAGGACTTTCATCCAGGAGACTGATGTTCATGTTCCATTTGAAACCAAGCGTCAACATTGTGTTTATTTTCATCTACATAACATAGTTATCATCACGTGACATATTTATTTAAGTTACTTAACAAACATACTTATTTTAACCTAAACCATATTCTTTTTCTAAGTAGGTATTTTTGCCTAAACCTAAAGTAACTGGTGAAACCTACATTTCCTGTGAATCGAGAAGTGAAAGGACACGTTGCATGAAACAAGGGCTGACTCAGGCGTCCAAGTTGCCATATTTAACTAGCTGGGAGTGAGAACGTGCTGGATGACCACTGGTTTTATGCTGCTGACAATAGCAGTAGCTGCTGGAGGCATTATGTTTTTGAAATGTCCTTCGGTCCGTCCATACGTCTGTCCCATCCTTGTGAACATGATATCTCAAGAATGCCTCAAGGAAATTTCTTCAAATTTGGCGCAACTGTCCACTTGGACTTGGTCATAGGTCAAAGGTCAAGGTCTTTGTGACCTCATCTGTCTCATTCTTATGAACGTGATATCTCAAGAATACCTTGAGGGTTTTCTTCAGATTTGACACAAATGTCCACTTGACCTCATAAAATGTGTTTTTGGCCATAACACAAGAATTCATATGCTAATTATGACAAAACTTCACACAGATGTCTAACAGGATAAAATAGGTCAATGGTCAACTTTGCTGTGACATCATAATGTTCTGTATAAACACTTTTCTGGCCATTACTCAATGTCATATCTCAGGAACAGAGGGGGGAATATTTAATCAGATACTTTATTGGTGACACTCATCTTGGGTGCCCACCTTGAAACTGTGCTGATTGTATAGATGCTCTGTGCTGCCAGTGGGAAGATGTGTATGAAGCATTCATGTTTTCACAGACATGGATGTAAACTGTAAGAGAACCTTGACTGGTGTGCGGAGGCATACAACCAGGAGGTGGTAATTCTAGCTGTCACCTAATACTATGTTTTGGCCAACAAAGAAATATAGCTATAGGCTAGGAGCCTAACAAAACTTATGTGTGTGAGAAGCTCGTGTTCAATGCACCTTGGTGCATGAAGGCATGGCTCTGCGAGTAGGAGAACTTAGATGATATTGCCTCAGTTGACTACACTAACCATTAACACTGATTAGACATCCATATAAAAGGTGGCACATTTTCCCTGTAAGTCCAGATCAAATAAGAACTTGCAAGAATAAGTCACCTGGGGTTGATTTTCTTGATGGAAGGCTATTGAAACCTATTGTGGCCCCAGTGATTACACATATAATGAATCTATGTCTGACTAAAAATATATGGCCACAGGGATGGAAAATTGCAAAAATTATACCAATACCAAAAAACAAAAAGTTGCAGTTTTCTGAGTCAAATAGTCAACCTTTAAGTTTATTGCCAATTCTAAGTAAAATAATGGAAAGAGTCATACATGAGCAAATTCAGTCATATTTTTCTTATAACAACTTATTTTCACCATGCTTATAGGGAAAAATACTCCACGGCAACAGCTTTGACCCAAATGTTTGATGATTGGTGTAATGATCTTGAGCAAAAGAAAATGATCGGAGCTGTTTTTCTTGATTTTTCTGCAGCTTTCAATATTCTTGATCATGAATTATTATTAGAAAAATTGAAATGTTAGGGGTTCTCATCCTCAGCTTTATTAACAATTAAAAGTTATCTGAGTGAAAGATGGCAAATGGTTTATTTTAATGGAAGTCAGTCAGATTTAAAACAGGTCAAACATGGAGTACCTCAAGGAAGTTGCCTTGGACCTCTTTTGTATTCTATTTTCACCAGTGATTTCCCCTTGGCATTAAATACAGCTCACATGGCAATGTATGCTGATGATACAACAATTTATTTAACTGGAAGAACTATTGATGAATTAAATGAAAATTTAAGTGAAGAAATGAAGTTGGTTTCAGAGTGGGTTAGCTGTAATAAACTTATTTTGAATGTACAAAAAACAACTAGTATGGTTATTGGATCAAAATATTCATTGCGTTCAAGTCCAAAGCTTGATGTTACAATTAATAATCAATCCATCAAACAAGTGAATGAAGTTAAATTACTAGGGATTACCATAGATAACACATTATCATGGGATATACATATTAAGAGAATAATAACTAAAATTGGAAATATTCTTTCTATGACTAGAAGATGCTCTAAAAATTTAACAACACAAACCACTAAACTGGTAATCCAAGCTTTGGTTTTGTCACACATGGATTATTGTACAGCTGTTTGGTCCAATGCCTCACTAGCCAACATCAGAAAACTGCAATTTATACAAAATACAGCAACACGTGTAATACTTTCCTGTGGAATGAGGACAAACATTTGTAAAATGCATGCCAGTCTCTGTTGGCTGGATGTTAAGAATAGATTGTCATATTTGTTGATGGTATTTATTAGAAATGTTATCACAACAAAGATGCCAAATATTTTTATAGAAAATTATCTTTTAGTTCAGAGACACATAATTACTCAACTTGTCATGCTAGGGGAGGTTATTTTACCTTACCCAGAAAATCTTCTCAACGTACAGTAATCTACAGAGCTATGAAGGACTGGAATGCTCTTCCTAATTATGTTATACAACAGAAAAACATGGTAACTTTTAAAATAAAACTAAGAGATTATTATTTAACTCAAAATTTCAACCATTAGTCACCACAGGTCATTTATACCTGTTCTCTGTGTTTGGGTCATGGCATATTGTATGACAGGATATACAGTAAATGTTTTGTGATGATTCAATGTGGGAGCTTGTAATTCAGATGTTCAGTGTTCATCTTGTGTCGCGTGTGTTCTATGTATGTGTATTTGTGTATTGGTATGTATTAACTATGTCTTGTATATGTATTGTCACTCATGAAGATGAAAAGACCCCAGGAAGAATAGCGGCTGCTTTGCAAAAGCTAATGGGGATCTCAATAAACTATACTAAACTAAACCAATAGGCCAGATGGTGGCGCTATAATTTAGGTCAAGGAAAATTTAGTTTTGAAAGGCCACCACCCTTGCACCTTATGTCAAACTGACTTGAAACTCGACACACATGGTCAGGTGAAGGGGTTCTATGAAAGCCTGAAAACCCTCAAGGTCCGGCCACTACATTGTCTGCCATATAGAATTTTTTGAAAAACACCATTTTGACATCTCCTCCGAAGGTGTAAGTCCGATTTGCACCAGACTTTCTGTGCTTCATCAAGGGATGAAGCTTTTTCAAAGTTATCAAAGACTTTTTGATATGCCATGGCGTTGTGATGATATTGACCAATGAACTTTAGGGGGGCATGGCTCAGCACATAAATGGAATTTACTCCTTAACCATCGAGCCTATTGTCACAAAACTTGTAGGAAATGTCGAAGTTTGATTCAAATCAACCGATAGGGGGTGCTACACATGCAAAAAGTTGATATCTCACAATCAGCCAGCGATATTTGTACGAAACTTGGTTTGCATCATCTTGGGTCATATCTCAGTCATTGTTCACAATTTGAAAATGATTGCTTGAAGGGGGCATGGCTTATTACAATAAATCTAAATTTCAAGACATTTCACATTCCATACTTCAAAAAATCATAATAAATCACCAGTGGGCCCTGCAGAGCTGAATTCTTTTTTAACACATCCACTGAATTGTGACAGACTTTGCTGTGCTGCAACCTATAGTCGATTCAGAAGTCCATCACTCTATATTTTTAAGAATATGTAAAAGTAATTAACATCTACATATCCAAAAGCCTTCATCTAAATGCAACCACCACTGCCACAAACATTCTTTGGATACTAGATGTCACATGTTTCAAATGGTGTTGAGATCTGTTCAACAGTTAGCTCACAGTGATATTCATTGTCTTGTTGTAATTTGTACTGTATGCACAACATTTTCTTTTTCATATAATTTTTAACCAAATGTCACCAAAATATTTGACAATATACCTGAAATCAGCAAAATGATGTGTGATTTGTTTCACAATTTTATCACCAATGCTTTAACTGTTTTTGATATCTCACTGTGTTTTACAGATCAACTAATGAACTTTTAAGGGGGCATGGCTCAGCAAATGACTCCACAACGTTAAGGCCAATCATCACAAACCGTGCAAGCAATGTCTTAAGAGGTACCAGGAACATATCCTGAGAGTTTCATTCAAATTGACCACGAGGGGGCACCACAAATACAAAAAGTGGGCATGCAGTAACACAAATCAGACTAGAAATCAGTAATTGATTGAATAATGAACCACATGTATTATTTTACTTGTGGTCAGTCAGTACTCTCAGTTAAAGGCAGCCACATCTGGAACAGTATACCATCAGTGATACTGGACTGTAACACATATGCCATATTCAAAACACATCTAAAGAGGTGGCTTATAAGTAACCAAACCTGTAATCACTGTTAAGGTGCAGTGCATGTTTGGACATATACGTATGAGCATGCAATGTGTCTTTTCTTCCTGTGTCTATTTACTATGTTTCTATTATGTCTCAATCAAACATGCAAACACTGTTAAGGTGTAGTGCTTGTTCAGGCGTGTATGTATGAGCATGCAAAGTACCGATCTTTTTTCCTGTGCCTATTTAATATGTACTTTATTATGCAATTGACAGAACTTGGATATAAGCACTACAGCACTTTAACCCTTATTGTCCAAATATCCTCCACTACCATCCATCATAATCACAACAAGAACAATGTACTGGACTTTGCATTGCTGCAGTCTCACACTCCGTCTTTACACCCCAAACAGTCCCTTCTCCCCCATCTGACTATTAATTGGTTGCACTTAAAAACAGGACATAAGCGTACACATGCATAATATGCAATATGACTTTTATGCCTCATTGCGCGATTTATACTGTTAAATTGTGATTGTTATGTTTTTATTTATTGTAATTGCTTCATCTATAGTATGGTTAATGCATTTACTTTTTAGGAACTTCTGCCTGCACCATCTGGTGGGGGGGACTAGCAATGTAAATCAGCGCTTGGCTGCAACTGGACACATTTATGTTTTTATTTCTATGAAAATGTTCATTAATGTACACTGTCCCCCTTGAGAAATAAATAAAATTGAAATTAAAATTAAAATCGGTCAATAGGGGGTGCCACAAGTTCCAAAAAATGCAATGGCCTTTGACAAAATTTAGCCATAAATCAATGAGGGTTTTTTCCAAACATCACCAAACTCTGTGGACTTTTTAATTTTTTTAATCAAGCCATTAAAGCATGTCCCCAAAATGTTCCTGCAGTTGTCCAATAAGAAACCACAGTGCTTCCAAAGAAGAGCGTGGCCCAATAAAGATTTGGACATAAATGAATATCTGTCTGATTGTCATAAAACCTGTTGGTAATCTTTAATGCAGGTGTCCTGAACTGTCAAAGGTCTTTATTCTACCCAGCTTTCAAGTTTTAAATGTCCATGCTGGCTTGAACCCCAGAATTGCCGCTTGCAGCTATATTTCCTTCTTTGTCACTCCTCCCACATTATAGTCATTGGACCCATTCTTAATATAAAATACTAATTTTTGCAGCTTTTAAAAGTCTGTGACCATGCAACATATTTTATCTCGTAAATACTGATAATCATCTCACTAAATCCACTTTGCATACATATTAACAAGGCACTCTGTGGTCACATCAGGGCTCAGACCTCTAAAGCTCCTGTGTGTAAGATCTGAAAATTTCAGACTTTGGCAACTTCAGGTGGTAGGATGATACAAACATACAAGAGCAGAAAGCAATGCATACTGGCACAACAGTTAAAAAACTTATGACTTAGCATATTATTTGTCCCAATTAAATGCGCCTCAAACAATATACAGCTGAAATTTGGAAAAAAAAAGTAAAACAAATGATAAAAGAGCAAACACGACACTCTTTAAAACAATGACCTTGAGTCAACTGTGTATGTGTGTTTGTGTGTATGTGTGGCATCAAAAAATAAAAATAAAATTTGGCATTATGAAAGGAAATACTGGCAAAGAAAAAAATTCCACTGAAAATTAAAACACGGGCACAAACAATTAATTTATCTTTATATGTTTTGCATTCCAATGTGATTTCAGTGACTGTCTTCTAATACTTACTTCATGCCACTCACTTTTTGAGTATCATCTTGACGTAGAATTCCGACATTTAGTCATACAGTCCCTGACAAAAGTCTTGTCGCTTATCCAAGTTGTAGGAACAACAAATAATAACTTGACTTGTAGTTGATCAATTGGAATCAGAAATGGCTTATATGAAAGGCAAAGGCCTCTAGATTATGCTTATTATACCAAAATAAAGTTGTGCATCATTCACTGAATTTTATCATTTAATTAGGACAGAAAGGTCAGATCTTGCTTGGACAAAAGTCTTGTCGCATACAAAAATAATGTACTGTAGAAATGATACTTTATTTTGAATACACAAACATGCTCCAATGACATCAGAACATAAAGTCATGGTGCCTTGGAAAAAGAATTAATATCGTGTATGACTCCCATGAGCTTGGAGGACTGCATCCATACGTCTCGGCAATGACTCAAATAACTTATTGATGAAGTCATCTGGAATGGCAAAGAAAGCAGTCTTGCAGGACTCCCAGAGTTCATCAAGATTCTTTGGTTTCATCTTCCAAGCCTCCTCCTTCATCTTACCCCAGACATGCTCAATAATGTTCATGTCTGGTGATTGGGCTGGCCAATCCTGGAGCACCTTGACCTTCTTCACTTTCAGGAACTTTGATGTGGAGACTGAAGTATGAGAAGGAGCACCATCCTGCTGAAGAATTTGCCCTCTCTTGTGGTTTGGAATGTAATGGGCAGCGAGAACCTCTTGATACTTCAGGCTGTTGATGTTGCCATCCACTCTGCAGGTCTCTCGCACACCCCCATACTGGATGTAACCCCAAACCATGATTTTTCCTCCACCAAACTTGACTGTTTTCTGGGTGAATCTTGGGTCCATGCGGGTTCCAACAGGTCTTCTGCAGTATTTGCGGTGATTGGGATGCAGTTCAATGGATGATTCATCAGAAAAATCAACCTTCTGCCACTTTTCCACTGTCCATCCTTTCTGCACGCTGTGGGCCTTGGCAAATGCAGCACGATTCTTTTGTTGTCTTCTGTTTAATGCTGGTTTGTGAGCAGTAATTCGGCCATGGAGACCATTGCGTGAGAGAATTCGACAAACTGTTCTGGTAGATACAGGGGTTTCTGGTGACCAGTTCTGATGTAGCTCTGCTGCAGTTGAAAAAGGGCTGGCCCTGGACTGCCGAAGCAACAAACGGTCCTCTCTAACAGTTGTGTTACGGGGTCTGCCTGACCTGGGCTTGTCATGAACGTCACCAGTTTCTTCAAATCTTTTTTTTATCCTCTCCACTTGACGTTTGGATACACTGAAGATGTCTGCCACCTCAGCAGCAGACTTGATCTTCAGGCTCTTGATGATCAGCACTTTGGTCTGTGGTTGAATCTTTGGCATGTTGTCAGCGGTCAGGTTGCACTTCACATGAAGGTCTGGTGTGCTGGGGTTCTTTTTATACACACCTGGGAATGTGTTAATTACAGTATTTGTCATAGGTGGAGCTCTAATCTGTGATTGGTTGAATCGTTTAAAGACACGACAAGACTTTTGTCCAAGCAAGATCTGACCTTTCTGTCCTAATTAAATGATAAAACTCAATGAATGATACACAACTTTATTTTGTTATAATAAGCATAATCTAAAGGCCTTTGCCTTTCATATAAGCTATTTCTGATCCCAATTGATCAACTACAAGTCAGGTTATTATTTGTTGTTCCTACAACTAGGATAAGCGACAAGACTTTTGTCAGGGACTGTAAGGTATGAAGATCAAAACCCAACATTTGCAAAACATCATAATGTTAATGTCCACACAATGTGAAATTTTAATGTTGTTAGTGATTAAAAATATTATCAATCAGATATTCATTCAAACCTTGAACACAATGAGTAAGCTCTTTGACCCCAGTAAGCCTCTGGCTTTAACGTGCATCTACAGCAGTGGCTTTCATGCGTTTACCTGGAACTCCCACACAGCAAGTCTGTTTCTCTCTGCTGGTGTTTTTTAAATAGGGCCTGATGTTAGCTATGATAGCTGACATTATCTGACAGTAGCTGATGACAGCTCTGTTCCAGCGAACCCCTGCCAGACCAGCATAACGTCAGTTAAAAGTTAACTTTAACCAGCCAGTTTATAAATTAAAAACCATAACCACACATTTTTACATATTAAAAACCAGTGAAACAGACTTAATGTACTTGCTGTTTGAGAGCTCCAGGTCAACTTATGGAAGACCCAATTACCATATATGGTCCTTGCACCTCCCCTCAAACTCCTCCCATCCAAAGACAGAAGTTTAAAAGTGAAAAAAAAAAAAAGCTGTCAGCATAAAACTAGAATTACCGCCTGGAAGCTGTATGCCTCCGCAAACCAGTCAAGTTGCAGTTACAGTTTACATCCATGTCTGTATAGAGTCATTTGTAGCTATGACAGTAGACAATGCTTCAAATCTAAAGGTTGCTGCCAAGAAGCTACATATTCTAAAACATGGATGCCTCACATCTTCCCCTTAGCAGCACAGAAGATCTATATGTTCAGTGCGGTTTTAAGGTGGACACCCAAGATAAGTGTCATCTAAGTATCTGCTCAGATGTCTCCCCTTCTGTCTCTGAGATATGACGTTGAAAACATTATGATGTCACAGTTAAGTTGACCTTTGACCTTTTGGCTATAAAATGTTGTCACTTCATCATTTTATCCTATTACACATTTGTGTGCAATGTTGCCATAAATAGTGTATGAATTCTTGACTTAAGGCCAAAAACTGTTTTGTGAGCTCATTGTGATCTTGACCTTTCACCACCAAATTTTAAGCAGTATATGGTTGAGTGTGGATGTTTGTGCCAAATTTATTCTCTCAAGGTGTTCTTGAAATACTGCGTTCACGAGAATAAAACAAACACAAGGTCACAGTGACCTTGACCTTTGACAACCAAAACCTAACCCGTTTATCATTGAGTAGAAGTAAACATGAGTGCCAAATTTGAGGAAATTTCATCAGAACACATCAGTATGCAAAAATAAATAATTATAGTCTGTTTTATTTTTCCAGTGGAATTGTTTTCAATGCCAATGTGTCCTTCTGTATTGCCAGAATTTATTGTCATAGCCAAAATTTGTGTCACAGCTGTAGCTCCATATGACCCTGGAGCGCAGGGAGTCACCTTGGAGACAGTGGAGTCAAATCTACAATAGAAGAAAAAACAATAATCAATATCAAATGAGATCCTTCAACAAGACAAAAGATTAATTATCCGTGGTGGCAAAGAACACAAAAACAATTCAGTCTGATCCAGATGCTACAGACACAGCACCTCTGGAAGTATGGAACTAGAACAGTCTCAAAATGAATAAGTGCACACAGAAATTAATAAATGCACAAAAAAGGATTCACAAATGTATATTCACAAATTGTGTATTATATATGTATATATATATATATATATATATATATGACTCAAAACACAAACACATTTTCAATGCACACAAAAAAAAAAATTCATTCCATATATAAGTAAAAGAAAATCCACATATAAACAATAAGATTTATAAACATGTTTGTGATGCACACACAAATATTTCTTGTTTTACATATGTGCAATTGAAATTCACAAATGTACGCATGTAAAAGTATTTGCAATTTTCATCAAATACATATTTGGAGGTTGTTACATTGATATATGATATATATACAAACCCGCATTTACAAAGTGCTTTTAATTTGTAAACTTCCCTGCATTTGTGTGTGCGAGTTTTGAGACTCCCCTGACGTGACTCAATTCACAAATGCATTTTTTCTAAGAGGGGATTGTCTGCAGCCAATCATATGTCTTACTCCAACTGATGAAAGCCGCATATGAGGCTGACCTAATGTAAAACAAATGAGATAGAACTGCTATAAACAGTACTTTAGCAGAGTGTTTACTCACTATGTATGTTACCGACAGCCATCGTGAATTCGTAAGTTGGGGTTGATGCGGTTGCTCCGAGTTTCCTAGTTGTAAATCCGACCTCAGGGTGCGTTTGAGTTTAAACTTCCGACTGGGAACTGTGTTTAATCATACATAGTGATTAAACATTCTGCTAAAGTACTGTTTATAGCAATTCTATCTTATTTGTTTTGCATTAGGTTAGCCATACCCATAGTACTGTTAAATTTTTATCCGTGGGCATGTTGCTACACTGTCTGTATGTGCAAAATGCCACATAGAGCGTTGTTATCAACTGATATTGCTAACAGTGGTGTTGGGAACATAAATTTGGGCTTCACACGGAGGCACCAAAATGTTAGGATTTAAATTCGGGCTTCACACAGAGGCACCAAATATGTTAGGATCAACATATTTTTACCTCACACGGCGGCCCCAAATATGTAGGGATTTAATTGGCTATCGGAAATAATTAATAATTATTAATAATAATTAATTAGTCATGTTAAATAATGTGACTTAATTAACATTAAATCACCTCGTGGGGCACCATTCCGTAAAGGGAAAAATGATAGCCAGTTAAAGATATCAGTCTCATAAACTAGGCTATTCATTTTGAGTTTGATTAATAATTAAATTAATGACAACGACCAAAATTAACGGTAATGCCTGAAGGATTTCAGAGTTCTTGACGCAGCAGAGGTTGACTATTCATTCACTCTTGTGCAACAAGACAGCAGGTATGATTCCAAAGAATTATATTTATGCACAAACTAGCAAAGCAAACCAAAACACACAAATTCTAACTAACTATATACAAGCTTGGTGTGTATATGTGTGTGTGTGTGTGTGTGTGCGAGAGAGAAAAGAGAAAGACAAAGGCGGGTGTGGTGATCAAAGAGCCGTTTGGCCTACAAAACAAAATGGCTGACAACAGAGAACTACAAGATGGCTGAATCAAAGCTGGCTTCAGATCGGGGAAGGTGTTTGTCTGACCGTGTGGTCAGGACAAAGACAAAGGAAAAGAAGCGGGAACTTTGAGATGCCTGTTTGGGTGTAGCTCTGTTGAAAGCCTATTTGTTAATGAGTCTATGTGAGTGTGATATGTGTTGCAAACGGTCTGGATTAGTGCAGAGATTGTTTAGTTGGGTGCAGTATTAGCAAACTAAACACTTAGCTTTGGTGAAGCCAACTAATCAATGACCTAACTGCAAATTATCACAATAATAACTCAATGACAGCATTAAATCACATACAAGTTAAACAGTCTTGCTTAGCCTGTAAAGCTGTAATATGCTATGCCCAGTTGTTACGTTACCGATCCTTGAATGGATGGGAGAAAGAGTCACTTGGTGGTGTACTGCTTTGTTAGCCAACAGAAGAAGCCAGGGAAGATGGTTCCAGCTGCAGTCTTTGTTGTGTCCTTTGTTCCAAAGGTGAAACTCCGAGGAAGCTGGTCGCTCAGGGTTTAGTAGAGTTAGACGCTGGGTGCTAACTCACTTGGTTCTCTTCGTTGCTGGAAAGCTAGATGCAAACCTTGTGTTTGCAAAAGAGTCTATGATCAATTGCCCCCCCTTTAGTGGTTTGGGGCTATGGAGCAAGGGTCTGGGCCTCTGCTGTTCCAGGCCCAGCCGGAAAGAGGTGTGAGCTGCTCCGCAGTTGGAGCAAGAGCTCTGAGCTGTTGTAGCTCCAGAGCAAGAGAGAGAAGGCTTGGAGGGAGCAGACCTTCTACAGAGTTTGGTGACATCACAGAGAGGCATGTCACTGTAACAGTACTGTCCAATCAAGTTGTGAGACTTGTGTCTCACTGAGGTGTGAGGTGAGACCTCCTGGAGATGGGTGTCAAATAGCTGTCTTTGTTTGGAAAACAAAGAGCATGCAGAGGAAAAAGCCTTTAAATCTCCAGTTTAGATTTTACCAAATGACAAAACATCTGTGGTCCTGTGAATCCCAACAGTGGCTACGGCTAGCCCAACGGTAGAACGGTAACGTCCATGTTTTTTGGACCTAAAAGAAAATCGGCCTGAGGTCTTTTTAACATCATGCCGGAGGACTACAGTTGAAAATTAGCCTTTGGCTAACACCGGCACATTTACAGCAATGTTCATTAATATGCACTGTCCTCTAAATAAATAAAATGAGAAAAAAAAATTCCGACTTGTCCACCGTTGTCAACTAGAATGCAAAAACTGTTGTCAACTCGGAGGTGACGTCGTTCCCACTTCCGACTTCTGACCTCCGAGTACAAAACGAACACACCATAACTCCCACCTGCGCATGTTTTAATGACGTCATATAACACCCCTCGTGGGGAGGCACTCATGGGGAGACATCTGATTGGCTGCAGACAATCCCCAAGAAAAAAATGCATTTGTGAATCGAGTCACGTCAGGGGAGTCTCAAAACTCGCACACACAAATGCAGGGAAGTTTACAAATTAAAAGCACTTTGTAAATGCAGATTTGACAATCCATATATCAATGTAACAACCTCCAAATATGTATTTGATGAAAATTGCAAATACTTTTACATGCGTACATTTGTGAATTTCAATTGCACATATTTAAAACAAGAAATATTTGTGTGTGCATCACAAACATGTTTATAAATCTTATTGTTTATATGTGGATTTTCTTTTACTTATATATGGAATGAAAAATATTTTTGTGTGCATTGAAAATGTGTTTGTGTTTTGAGTCTATACATATATATATATATATATATATATATATATATATATATATATACACATATATATATATACAGTACAGGCCAAAAGTTTGGACACACCTTCTCATTCAATGCGTTTTCTTTATTTTCATGACGATTTACATTGTAGATTCTCACTGAAGGCATCAAAACTATGAATGAACACATGTGGAGTTATGTACTTAACAAAAAAAGGTGAAATAACTGAAAACATGTTTTATATTCTAGTTTCTTCAAAATAGCCACCCTTTGCTCTGATTACTGCTTTGCACACTCTTGGCATTCTCTCCATGAGCTTCAAGAGGTAGTCACCTGAAATGGTTTTCCAACAGTCTTGAAGGAGTTCCCAGAGGTGTTTAGCACTTGTTGGCCCCTTTGCCTTCACTCTGCGGTCCAGCTCACCCCAAACCATCTGGATTGGGTTCAGGTCCGGTGACTGTGGAGGCCAGGTCATCTGCTGCAGCACTCCATCACTCTCCTTCTTGGTCAAATAGCCCTTACACAGCCTGGAGGTGTGTTTGGGGTCATTGTCCTGTTGAAAAATAAATGATCGTCCAACTAAACGCAAACCGGATGGGATGGCATGTCGCTGCAGGATGCTGTAGTAGCCATGCTGGTTCAGTGTGCCTTCAATTTTGAATAAATCCCCAACAGTGTCACCAGCAAAACACCCCCACACCATCACACCTCCTCCTCCATGCTTCACAGTGGGAACCAGGCATGTGGAATCCATCCGTTCACCTTTTCTGCGTCTCACAAAGACACGGCGGTTGGAACCAAAGATCTCAAATTTGGACCCATCAGACCAAAGCACAGATTTCCACTGGTCTAATGTCCATTCCTTGTGTTTCTTGGCCCAAACAAATCTCTTCTGCTTGTTGCCTCTCCTTAGCAGTGGTTTCCTAGCAGCTATTTGACCATGAAGGCCTGATTCGCGCAGTCCCCTCTTAACAGTTGTTCTAGAGATGGGTCTGCTGCTAGAACTCTGTGTGGCATTCATCTGGTCTCTGATCTGAGCTGCTGTTAACTTGCGATTTCTGAGGCTGGTGACTCGGATGAACTTATCCTCAGAAGCAGAGGTGACTCTTGGTCTTCCTTTCCTGGGTCGGTCCTCATGTGTGCCAGTTTCGTTGTAGCGCTTGATGGTTTTTGCGACTCCACTCCATGGCCACTCGTTTTTCTTTAGTTAGCTGATTGGTTCTTGCCATAATATGAATTTTAACAGTTGTCCAGTAGGGCTGTCGGCTGTGTATTAACCTGACTTCTGCACAACACAACTGATGGTCCCAACCCCATTGATAAAGCAAGAAATTCCACTAATTAACCCTGATAAGGCACACCTGTGAAGTGGAAACCATTTCAGGTGACTACCTCTTGAAGCTCATGGAGAGAATGCCAAGAGTGTGCAAAGCAGTAATCAGAGCAAAGGGTGGCTATTTTGAAGAAACTAGAATATAAAACATGTTTTCAGTTATTTCACCTTTTTTTGTTAAGTACATAACTCCACATGTGTTCATTCATAGTTTTGATGCCTTCAGTGAGAATCTACAATGTAAATCGTCATGAAAATAAAGAAAACGCATTGAATGAGAAGGTGTGGCCAAACTTTTGGCCTGTACTGTATATATAAATCCCCAATTACATTTGTGAATCCTTTTTTGTGCATTTATTCTTTTTGAGACTGTTCTAGCTCCATATGGAAGAGGTCTCACAGCCCGTTCCAAGCCTGGCATTACACAACATTTAGTTATTATTATAATATTTTCATTTCATTTAGATGCTGATTTCATCACATCTTAAAGGGCCAGTGTGTAAAATGGGTTGAAAACAGTGAGCACTCCAAAAAAACTCCGGTAACACTCCAGGGGGTAAAAGACTCCGTCCCAAACTCTGACTCTTCTAGCGTAACAGACACTTCATACACACATACTTGTTTACCATACCAAGTTGGGACCCCCTCCCCTCTCTGCTCCAACAATCTCCAGCCCGCATACTGACTGACAGCGTAGCCTGTAAACAGAGCTCAGCTGTTTATTTAGCCTAGCAATATCTCTGGGCTATAGTAGCTGCAATGGACGACTTTGAACGCGATTTTGAAGAGTTTCTTGTAGCGGACACAGATCCAGAGCCATACCTGTTTGAACCGGAGCATAGAGATGAGGAACTCCATGTGTTTGATGCTGAGGGGGCGAGAAGAGAGGCTGAATGCACAGAATGGGATTCGGTGCTACCATCGTTGGGGAGATATATCATCAAGAGGAAAAGGAGTGAAGTTGCGTCTTCTTTTCCTCGCAGATGATGGTTCGGGTTCATTCTCTCCTGTTGCGTGGTAGGTGTGGTCCATTCGCAAACTTTATAACTAAAAAAACTTTTCACTACTCTCTATCGACGAACTACTAACACTCTCTGCTGTTTCCTCCTCCTTCTTCCTTCCTTCCGCTGTCTTCATTGGTTTATTTATACACGCGAAACGCGTTCTCTGGCTGGCTGGATTGTCTGCTCGGTCTGCCGTACATACATGGCGGCGCAAGATGGCGACCTCTCTAAAACAAGGCCCTTGCTATATATATATATATATATATATATATATATATATATATATATATATCTAAAAGCATAATTATAAGGCTACGAAAACCAAACGAATTTTATTTTATAGCGATTATACACTTATATAAACATATTAATGGGTAGAATATTCAGATTCAGATTCAGATTGACAATAAACCATGCCAAATATTACACACTGGCCCTTTAAATAATTGCTCAGTTATCTCATCACATTATAATAATAAAATCTTTCAAAACTTCCAATGAACTATTGAATACAAAAGTTTCCTTCATGGGATTATGATTAGGTGTTGCAGTTTCTTGATTGTTTGGGAAAGGGGAAAAAAGTCTTGGTTTGGGTAAAATGAATAGACATCTGTCAGACAAGGCTCTGTGGGAGAAAGCCAACAAGGAAAATTCTCCAATGTGCTTAGGTGTCCAGTGACTTTACCTCTGAGGACAGGAGGGGGGCGGCCAGCTTTTATCAGATCACTCTGAGACAGAGCATCCGTCATCCAGGAGAGGGCACTGCAGCAGTACTCCAGCTGGGATAGAGAAACACACACAAGGCTGCTGGATGAGTGCTGAGGCAGGCAGAGCCAACAGCTGCAGGGATACTCTACACACCGTGCACACACACTCTACAAACAGACAGTATATACCCATATCAATCTACCAATACATGCAGATTGTACACACTGAAACAAAGCAACACCTATTGTTTTTTGTCAGAATAGGTGGGTGCTTCTTATTCGATCCGGACTTACAGGGAAAATGTGCCACCTTTTATATGGATGTCTAATCAGTGTTAATGGTTAGTGTAGTCAACTGAGGCAATATCATCTAAGTTCTCCTACTCGCAGAGCCATGCCTTCATGCACCAAGGTGCATTGAACACGAGCTTCTCACACACATAAGTTTTGTTAGGCTCCTAGCCTATAGCTATATTTCTTTGTTGGCCAAAACATAGTATTAGGTGACAGCTAGAATTACCACCTCCTGGTTGTATGCCTCCGCACACCAGTCAAGGTTCTCTTACAGTTTACATCCATGTCTGTGAAAACATGAATGCTTCATACACATCTTCCCACTGGCAGCACAGGGCATCTATACAATCAGCACAGTTTCAAGGTGGGCACCCAAGATGAGTGTCACCAATAAAGTATCTGATTAAATATTCCCCCCTCTGTTCCTGAGATATGACATTGAGTAATGGCCAGAAAAGTGTTTATACAGAACATTATGATGTCACAGCAAAGTTGACCATTGACCTATTTTATCCTGTTAGACATCTGTGTGAAGTTTTGTCATAATTAGCATATGAATTCTTGTGTTATGGCCAAAAACACATTTTATGAGGTCAAGTGGACATTTGTGTCAAATCTGAAGAAAACCCTCAAGGTATTCTTGAGATATCACGTTCATAAGAATGAGACAGATGAGGTCACAAAGACCTTGACCTTTGACCTATGACCAAGTCCAAGTGGACAGTTGCGCCAAATTTGAAGAAATTTCCTTGAGGCATTCTTGAGATATCATGTTCACAAGGATGGGACAGACGTATGGACGGACCGAAGGACATTTCAAAAACATAATGCCTCCAGCAGCTACTGCTATTGTCAGCAGCATAAAACCAGTGGTCATCCAGCACGTTCTCACTCCCAGCTAGTTAAATATGGCAACTTGGTCAGTGGCCCAACACTATAAACCATGACGCCCGAGTCAGCCCTTGTTTCATGCAACATGTGTCCTTTTACCTAAAGTAACTGGTTTCACCAGTTACTTTAGGTTTAGGCAAAAAATACCTACTTAGAAAAAGAATATGGTTTAGGTTAAAATAAGTATGTTTGTTAAGTAACTTACTTAAATAAATATGTCATGTGATGATAACTATGTTATGTAGATGAAAATAAACACAATGTTGACACTTGGTTTCAAATGGAACATGAACATCAGTCTCCTGGATGAAAGTCCTGTGTATGTTTGACCCACCACCACCTCTCTTTCCCATCCTACATGAACTTTCTCACACTTTAAACAACGTCATTGTCACAGGTAGGTTTACATTAGGCAGCTATGGTTCAGTGGTACAATGCGTCATCCACTTATCAGAAGATCAGTGGTTTAATCCCCAGCTCCTCCAGTCCACATATCGAAGTATCCTTGGGCAAGGATTTCAACCAGTGGCTCTAATATTGGTATGCGTGTAAATGGTTACCGAGTAGCAGGTGGCGCCATGTATGGTAGCCTTGGCCACCAGTGTGTGACTGTGTGTGTGAATGGGTGAATGTGACGTGTAGTGTAAAAGCGCTTTGAGTGTTCGAAAGATTAGAAATCCACTGTATAAGTGCAGGCCAGTTTACATTTAGAGTTAGTTTAAAGTCTGGTGCGTCTCGTACAGACGTTTAATGGGTGCCTTGTGCATCTGTATTACATGTGGAGAGCCACTGACCAAGCTGCTGTATTTGACACCCTGGCATGGGCGTTACCTGGCCTGGGCATTCAGGGCTTTAGCTAAATGAAAAGAACATTGTAAGCAATCTAAGCAAGACTTGCTACAGTTACATTTTGTTAGTGTTTGTTATGCATCCATTCAGAACATGGTGTCTTTGGTAATTATCATTTTTCTGTTGGTTCATAGTTTTATCAATTAGTAAGGTGGCTGTTACATTTCTTGACCTCAGTCATAGGTAGCTGAGCAGAGACCCCCACTGAGTGTGGGCCCTCTGGCAGTCGCACCCTCTGACCCTATTGTTGCTCTGCTTATGCTGAAGGTCTTAAGCACACCTCTGTCAAAGTGAGAAGTAACATTTACATGCATAGTAATATAATGCACACACATGATCTCTCAGAGTTGGAGTCAGTAACAGCATCAAAAATGGCCCACACCAAAATTTACTGCAGCATAATGATTCACTCTTTGTTGGCATCACAGGACAATCTGAGTTAAAGTACCACCAGTCAGTATTTGCCCTGAGCAGCTCAGGTTCTTGGCATCCCCTCAACCTCGGCCTCTGTCCAGTGAAATTCTTCAGCCATGTACTTTGGTTTGAGTAAATTTGGGTGCATATCCCAGTCAGCCAAAACACTGTAAAATGATTAGATTAGATTAGACAGAACTTTATTAATCCCTTGGGAAGACTCCCTCAGGGAAATTAAGATTCCAGCAGCATTGGATAGCAGCACACAGGGTAAAGAGCACACAGGGTATCAAAAAGTAAAAAAGTAAAAACAATTTGTAAAATATAAATATAAGATATATGATACAAATATGATATATACAGAGAATAAATAAGTAATTCCTTATTATATTCCTTATTGTGGTGGCCACTGGCTTTTGGTTACTGCTCCTTCCCGTCCTCTGTCTTCCTGTTACTCCTCCTCCCCCTGGATGAGGAGTTGTATAGTCTGATGGCCTGAGGGACAAAGGAGTTTTTCAGTCTGTTAGTCCTGCACTTGGGAAGGAGCAGTCTTTGGCTGAATAGGCTCCTCTGGTTAAACATCCGCAGGAATTTCCTGCAGATGATAAACGACCGCAGCCTCCTCAGGAAGTACAGCCTGCTCTGTCCCTTCCTGTACAGGTGGTTGGTGTGGGTTGTCCAGTCCAGTTTGCTGTCCAGCCACAGCCCGAGGTACCTGTAGGAATCCACAGCCTCCACCTCAACTCCCTCGATCAGAACTGGTCGCGGTCTTGGTCTGGACTTCCCAAAGTCAATGACCAGCTCCTTAGTCTTCTAGGTGTTGAGCTGTAGATGGTTTGTGTGGCACCAGACAGCAAAGTCCCTCACTAGGCTCCTGTACTCCTCCTCTCTGTTGTCCCTGATGCATCCAACGATGGCTGTGTCATCGGCGAACTTCTGGATGTGACACAGCTCAGAGTTGTAGCAGAAGTCCAAGGTGTACAGGGTGAAGAGAAGAGGGGCCAGCACCGTGCCCTGGGGTGCTCCGGTGCTGCTGATCACAGTGTCAGACATGGTGTCCCTCAGCCTGACGTACTGCGGCCTGTCGGTGAGGTAGCTGGAGATCCAAGTGACCAGGCAGGGGTCCACTCGCATCCTGTTCAGTTTGTCCTGAAGCACAAGGGGCTGGATGGTGTTAAAGGCGCTCGAGAAGTCCAGGAAGAGAATCCTCATCATGCCGCTTCCCTTATCCAGGTGTGAGTGGGCTCGGGGTAGCAGGTAGAGGATGGCATCCTCCACACCAACACCTGCCCGGTATGCAAACTGCAGACAGTCCTGGGCGTGTTGCACCTGGGGTCTGTGGAGGCTGAGGAAGAGCCGCTCCAATGTCTTCATCAGGTGTGAAGAGAGTGCCACTGGTCGGAAGTCATTCAGCTCGCTGGGCCGGTTCCTCTTAGGAACTGGAATGATGCAGGATGTCTTCCAGAGGGTGGGCACTCTCCCTAGCTGCAGGCTAAGGTTGAAGGTGCGTTGTAGTTGTTCTCCCAGTTCAGCAGCGCAGGTCTTCAGTAGTCGGGGACACACCTTGTCCAGGCCTGCTGCTTTCCTCGGGTGAAGCTTCCTCCTCTGACCTGGTCCACAGTAATGTATGGAAGAAGTTGTGTTGAGGTGGAGGAGGTTGTGTTGAGGTGGGGGAGGAGGAGGAGGGGGCTACTGCTGTGATGTCTGGGGGGAGGTGTGCTGAAGGAAGAAGGAGAGATGGCTGCAGTGAGGGAGAGGGTGGGGGGGGGGGCAAGGGCTGGTTGAACCGGTTGAAGAAGTCGTTAAGTTCGTTCGACTTCTCCATTGTCCCCCCTACGACCCTGGTTTTTGTGTTATGGCCTGTGATGGTTTTCACACCTTCCCAGACCTCCTTCATGTTGTTTTCTTTCAGCTCCACCACCTTTCTTCTGTAGCTGTCCTTTGCTTCCCTCACGCAGTGTTTCACCTCCTGCTGTGCTGCCTTCATCGCCTCCTTGTCTCTGCTCCTGAAGGCGGCCTTCTTCCTGTTGAGGACAGCTTTGACTTCCCGCGTTACCCATGGTTTGTTATTAGGGTAACAATGGACAGTCCTCGTAGGGGAGACCACGTCTGCACAGAAGTTAAGGTAATCCATCAGACAGTGTGTCAGCCCTTCTATGTCCTCACCATGCGGGTTGATCAGCTCATCCCAGACCGTGGTGTTGTAGCAGTCTCTCAGGGCACCTTCCATTTCAGGGGACCACCTCCTGATGGAGCAAATGGTTACCAGCTGCCTTTGGACCAGGGGGGTGTACTGTGGCTGTAGGTGGACCAGGCTGTGGTCAGACCTCCCTAGAGGGGGGAGGGGTGTAACTCTGTATGCATCCCTCACATTAACATACAGCAAGTTGATTGTCCTGTTGTTTTTTTGTTGGACAGTCCACAACCTGGTGGAAAGCAGCCAAAGTAGAGTCCAAAGTTGCATGATTAAAATCCCCAGAACTGATCATAAATGCCTCAGGGTGCTGTGTCTGCAGCCTTGCTCTGTCGGAGTGAATCTTCTCACATGCAGTGGCTGCGTCCGCTCTCGAAGGGATGTAAACACAGATGGTGATCACGTGACTAAGCTCCCTCGGCAGATAATATGGCCGCAGGCTAACGGCTAGTAGCTCGAGGTCCCGGCAACACAAGACCGTCTTTACGGAGATATGTCCTGGGTTACACCAGCGGTTGTTAACATACATGATGAGTCCCCCACCTTTGCTTTTCCCGCATGCTTTAGTGTCTCTGTCAGCTCTCACAGCAGTGAATCCCAGCAGGTCTACATGAGTGTCGGGTACGAGGTGGGTTAGCCACGTCTCCGTAAAGATAAACAAGCTGCTCTCACGGTAAATCCGCTGGTTGTTCAGTGCGGACAGCTCGTCGATCTTGTTCAGCAGTGAGTTCACATTCCCCATGATCATGTAGGGAATCGATGATTTGTAGCGCCTCCGATTGTCCGCTAGCCTAGCCTTTAAGCTTAGCCCCGGCCCTGCAGCCCCTGGGTCTCCTCCTCAACTCTGCTGGGATGGGGTGTCGTATCCTGGCTCGTCAGTTTGTTTTCAGAGCCAGTAGTTCCTCTCTTGAATAAGTGAGAAAACTGGCTCCTGGTGGCGTTGGAAAGTTAAAAATATCCATGGGATATGTATAAAACACACAATGTCTTTGTGAGAAAAGCAGAAAGGTAGCAAAGATAGGAAAAAAGAGCTAAAAAAGAGCTAAAACTGGAGAGCTACTGGAGAGGCAGCCGTCTCCCACAACGCCAGACTACTGGTTACCCTTGTTGTACCCTTGTTCTCTGCACTCACACATTTTGAGGTATCGTTTTGCTGTTGGAAACGTAGCTAGATTACAATACAAGTGAAGAGAACAAGGAAGATCTGTTTTTGAGTGGCATCTAGGATATTTATGCTCCAATAGCTTGTATTTCTTTCTTGCATCCAGCCATAACACCGTCACATCAAATCAGAGTGGTGGATGAAGGAAGATCAACAGATTATGCAGTTGAAAACTCTGCTTTTTTGTTCAATATAGCACGCACTGAGGAATTTATTGCTAGAGTTGACGATATTTACCATCAACACTGATTGGATATCTAGATAAATGTGGTGAATTTCCCTTTTTCCAAGAAAATCTTTTTTATAGAATTATTTTTAGGAATAATATTCTGGAAAGATTAACCAGGAACTGCAGATAGAAAACCTGCCGAAAATTCAGTTGTATCTCTAGACTGATAAAGGCTCTTGCTGGGACAGATATTTCCTCTTAAGAGACAGCTCCAAATTAAATACAAAGACAAGCCACCACAACACCACATTTTCTGGCATTGAAAAGAGCCTGGATTATGGTTCTAGGCTGCAATGACGCTGGTAATGACTGGTACAAATAAGGCTCACTAGATCTTTTGTGTGTGGTAAGGTATTGCTGACCTCTGTCTCCAGCAACCTCAACCTTCGGTCGTGGTCACGGATCTCTGCCATCTGCTTCAGCACACTGTCCACCCTGTAGAAATAAACACACACAAACTAAAAAGCGTACTTAGTAGGATGTAGATCTCCACCAGATGCTACCTACCCTACACAATGATGAAATCAATGGTGTCATCACTGCAAACTGCTCAAAAAAGATAAAGAACCCTTTGACTGTGCGCATTATTGCCCCTGCCTTTGTTGAACTCCGATATAAAGGTGTATGCTAAGGGACTTTCCTGCCATCTGGAGCCCTGTATGCCTCCCCTAGTCCGCCACAACAAGACAAGGTTTATAAAAACTTGCCTGGCTGCTAATAACATCGAACATTTATTGCATATCATAGGGGCCTCTCCAAATATCGCCACAATAGCAGCTGTTCTGTCATTAGATAGAGAGAAAGCTTTTGACTGCTTGGAGTGGCAATGTTTTGTGGGAGGTTCTAGAGCACAAAGAGTTTGGGGAACATTTTATTGCACTGATTCAGATTTTTTATTCCAATCCTACCACTGTGGTTCTAACAGGCAAAATCTGCTCAAGGTTCAAGGTTACTAGGGGCAGTTGCCAGGGCTGTGTCCTTTCCCCTTTTTTGTTTGCCCCAGTTTTAGAGCCACTAGCGCAGGCTATTCATCTGTCTGAGTATAATGATCCTATAACTACAAAATACAGATCGCCATATTTCTTTTTTTGCAGACAACACCCTGCTTTATCTTGGTAATGCTCTTCAGTCTGTACCGTACCTTCATCAGCTTTTTAAAAACGTTGGCAGTTTATCTGGATATAAAATGAAGGTCCAAATCGGCTTTACTTTCCCTTGATGAAGCTATGTGTAACTCAAAATGGATTTCAGATATCCCAACAGTAATCATTTGTGTTATTTGGGTATTCAGATATATTCCTCAGTTAATTAAATCACTAAAAACAACTAGTGTAAGAACTGTTGAAACTGACCTGAAGAGATGGGTTAAAATCCAAAACTTGGTACAGTCACGATTCTCAATCATTCAAACTAATGTTCTTCCTAACACAAACTTTTATAGCTTTTTGATCTCTCTGTCAGCTACAGTGGGGTTTTGGAATAGGTTGAACTCATGATCTAAGTTTAGGTGGGCAGAATCTAATACATTTTTAAATTTATTTCAAGTCCTTTATTCTTCAGTTCCTTCATTCTTGGTTGAAGTTCTTTATTGGAACTGGCTTCCTAGGAGTAAGAACAGCCATTGCATCCATGGCCTAGTTTATACTTAAGTGTGGGCACCCGGTGTCTGGTTTCCAAATTATGCTCCGTGCTGCTAAAGACAGCTCTTAAACCAAGGCCAATTGAAAATATATGGAAAGATTTTGCATCACACAAGGATTATTCAGTATGTCAATTACTTCACGAAATCCAAATCATCAGATAATTGATCTTTTGAGAACTTATTGGACACCTCACAAATTAATTTTGATGAAAGCCAGACCATCCCTAAATTGCATGCTTTGCCCTCAGGGAGTTTCTGGAACACTTGCACATATGGTTTGTCAATGTCCAGAAGTTCTTTTATTTTGGAACTGTGTCTCTTCATGTCTGTCAGAGATTATGCAATGCTCTGTTTTATTGTTGAATGATGATTCTTAATTTACACTATCACAATGACAAGTATGGCTGTCTGGCCTAACAGAAGCCAAAAAAATTACTGCTCTACAAAGGAAGGCCCTGCATTCGGCCGATTGGTCCAGTAGTATGCGAGATTGGCTGCAGACAGACAGATACACACACAAAGACAATCAAATGTGCATGCACGCAGCAACACAACCAAATACATAATTCCCTTCAGGCTCAAACCTGGCAGAGATAATAATCCTGCTACAAACCTCAGATAGAATGTCAGTCTGAGTTCAGCTCAGTTCAACAAAATGGAATGGTCACAAATATATATAAGAGATTTCTACACGTAAAAGAGAAACATTAGAAGTATAACCTGAAAGTAAGAAGTGACTACACTTTTGGTCAGTCATAACAAAAGCAGAGGCAACTTACTTGACAGATGTAGATTTAAGTTGTGCTGTGTCTGTACATCTCTGCCGCTTATTCTGAGCTGTGAGGAAGTTTTCTTTGTGGATTGCCTCCCATGTGTTGAGGCGGCTGGCATTTCTGCCCCGGAGATCAAGAGCTGAGGACAGAGAAGATCAGTAAAGTCACTAGAATGAGGACAAGAATAAGAATTGCACATTATGCTTGTCCTGAATTTTGGGGATCGACGCTTCAGTGAGAAATGGGTCTTCAACAGGGGGTCCGGGCCTTCTAGTTTATCATAAGAGTTACTGCAGGTAATTTTTTTCAACTTTTTTTTTCTTTTCAAAAATTAAATATCTCTAAAAGTACACATTAACATGAATCCAACATATTTGGCCTTTTGCAACAACGTTTCTGTGAAAGTGGAGTTTCCTCCCTCACCTACATGAAAAGCAATTGCAGCAAGACTGCAGCCTGAGGTTGATATGGCCCCCATATGCAACTCAATATATGTTGTTGGGGGAACTTGCTCTATCTTTCTTTTAGCGAAGAGGTCACTGACCTAAAAATTTTGAAGACCCCTGGACTATAGTTTTCAGGTGATTGGCCAAGCTCATTATAGATTTGTAAAATGCCAATTTCCTTTTGCTGGTACTCGACTCTTGGGGGGTCAACTTTACAAATTTTGAAATTATTCCAGATGTTTGACTTTTTGGACATCTTGCTAGCATATCTGTAAGCCTGTCATGTGTGGTCAAACTGTCCCAGTCTCAGTAGTGCTGGACTGCTGGTGACTGGTGTTAAATGAGAGCAAGTTGGGGTCGCAAAACTACCAATAAGTTTAAGTGTCATTGTCTGAGAATAACTAACGCCAGTTTTTTTTTCTCTGTAGAAGTCACACTGTTTGAAGGAATGTATTACGTGGAGTGGTGGGGCTGGAAACAATGTATTCAAAATTTTAACTTCTTGTGTCCACTATGTAGTGCTAGAAAACACACAGTTATATATGTCATGTTGCTTTATATGAATTGTTGAAAACACCATGGAAATGTCATGAAAATCAAATGATACTGTCACACAAAGCCTACTTCCTGTTGCCAGTGAGTGGCACAGTGACTATAACACCAGATTGGCATGCCCATGTCTTCAGGCCTGGACCCTTATGAGGCCTGTGAAATCTGTGACAAACTGGATAATGTACACTGTAAAACAACTTCCTGTTTCATGGTGAATAGTGTGCAAGTGTTCAATAAAGACTCACAATCTTCACAAGGAAGCATAATCAAGGTTTAAAGGCCTTTCTTACCACATCTGAGGTGGATGTGGCCAACCCACATGGAGGTCAAAGTAAAAAATCAATGTAAAAAAAACCCCATACAATTTCCTGTGCCAGTGGGTGAATATATGACCATAATTCAATTTTGGCAAGAAGATGTCATTGGGTCAGGACTTTTAACAAGCATGACAAATTTTGGGCAGATTGGACAATGTATGCTCAACAACTTTCTGGTTTATGTCAAAACATGCACAAGGGCCACCATGCCACGACAAAGGCATTCCATGAAAACTGTTTTCACCAGACAGCATAACTGAGGTGTTAAAGGGGCAAAAAGCGAAATCGTTTCACCGCTAGGTTTGCTGTTGTGCACTGCCTGTAGACCAAAACAAAGTGTGTCATGAGCCACTCCTCCCTCTACCTCTGCTCTCCACCCCCCCCCCCCCCCCCCCCCCACTCGCCTCGTCTAGCAGTTAGCGATGTCTCGGTCTCTGCTGTGTTTAGCTATTCCCCTGCCTACTTCAATGATGATGGTACCTGTAATAAATGTAATATATTTGCTGAGATGGAGGCGAGGCTCAGTGACTAGAGGAGCTGGTAGAAGCGCTCCATAGCTGTTAAGTTACTCCAGTAGCTGGTGGCAACTGACTCGGCTAGTGCTAACACCGGGAGCTAACGTTAACGTTCCTCCTCTTCTCCGTGAGTGAGAGCGATGTTTTAGCCTAGCGGGCAGCTGGCTCGCGGGCTGCCCACTAGGCTAAAACATCACTTCAGGTTAAAGTGGGAAGAAGCAGTGGGTTTATCGGGCAGCTGGGTGAAGTGGAGGCTGCGGAGGAAACACCGGGATGGGTTAATGTCTGGAGCTTGAGCAGCCCGCCAGGCTCGCGGGCTGCCTGCTAGGCTAAAACATTGCTCACACTCACGGAGAAGAGTAGGAACATTAGCGTTAGCTCCCGGTGTTAGCACTAGCTGGGATCCGGCGATGGCTCCCGCCAGGCTGCCCGCCTGGCTCACGGGCTGCTCAAGCTCCGGACATTAACTCATCCCGGTGTTTCCTCCGCAGCCTCCACTTCACCCAGCTTCACTCAGCTGCCCGAAAAACCCGCTGCTTCTTCCTACTTTAACCTGAAGCGATGTTTTAGCCTAGCGGGCAGCCCGCGAGCCAGCTGGCCGCTAGGCTAAAACATCGCTCTCACTGACGGAGAAGAAGAGGAACGTTAGCGTTAGCTCCTGGTGTTAGCACTAGCCGGGATCCGGCGATGTCTCTAGCCGAGTCGGCTGCCACCGGCTACTGGAGTAACTTACAGCTATGGAGCGCTTCTATCAGCTCTTCTAGTCATTGAGCCTCGCCTCCATCTCAGCAAATACATTACAAAAATGTAGCCTCGCGGGCTGCCTGCTACATGCTACATTTTACAATACTAATTGAAAATGTTAGCTGTGCTGCCGGGCTAACATACTCACTTAACACAACCGTAACGCCTGACCCATTGCTGGGACCGAGCTGCTAATAACTCAAG
This sequence comes from Epinephelus lanceolatus, assembly GCF_041903045.1. Classification (NCBI taxonomy): domain Eukaryota; kingdom Metazoa; phylum Chordata; class Actinopteri; order Perciformes; family Serranidae; genus Epinephelus; species Epinephelus lanceolatus. The sequence goes on from NC_135751.1 coordinate 996,149, forward strand.
CTCCAGACATTAACCCATCCCGGTGTTTCCTCCGCAGCCTCCACCTCACCCAGCTTCACTCAGCTGCCCGATAAACCTGCTGCTTCTCTGCTGTCCATGCTGCGGCTAACGCCTCGCCAGCCGCTCCCAGCTAGCTCCGAATTGTTATTGAGGTTAAAGTGGGAGAGGCAGCGGATCTGTGGGGCAGCTGAGTGAAGTGGAGCCAGAGGAGGAAGCACCGGTTAGCCCCGGTTTCGTTCCGCTCTCTGCCATTTCATTTCGAAAATATGCGCTGCCATTGCTCACTGGCTGTAGCCTTTTATAGGGAGGGAGGGCCAAGGGCTCGGGGGGGGGGGGGGGATTCACATGAACGTACATGAACGCGCAGCCGGACCAGCTTGTAAACAATGGGCTGGAGATCAACACAGAGGGAGGGGGTGTGAGGTCATGCTATACTCCAGATGAAATTACACCTCTAGTTCTTCACATAGCAATTTTTTAATTCCTTCAATCTAAAAATGATGAATTTTGCTTATTGCTCCTTTAAGGCTTTTAAAAACAAATTGGAGTTTTGTGGCAAAACATGGAAATTTAATGCCTTGCCACGGTAACATGGTTTGACGAAAAGCATCTAACAATTTTTCATGTAAAAGGGGTCACAATTTGGAGTCAGTAGGATTAAATCTCTAGAACGAGTTTGTTAAAGTATGACCCCTTTAAATAGCCAAAAATGCACAAAAATTACAGCAAATTAAAACACCTCCTGTTGGGTTTCGGGCATGGCTCCAAGAGACTTTTTTTTATACATCTTGGCATATTACATGTGCCTCCCAATTTTTGTACATCTAGGTGAAATAGAACACGGGGGCTACTTTGTTGAAATTTTGTACGGGGCACTACTGAGGCACTTTGTCACACTGGAGACCCATAAAATATTTTTTTCACCAGTTCTGATGTATGTGTAAAGTTTCATTATCTATTTATATACACTATACTATCTATTACTATCTATTTTACATACTCATTTACTGTACCAAGCGGGGACGCCCTCCCCCTCTCTGCTCCAACACTGACTGACAGCTGACTTCACTCATTTACACTCACCACTGCCCCAGGGCCGCTACAATATGCTATCTACAGAGATAGCACTGGCGATCTGAACCGGTCAGTGGCAAAAAAAAGCACTTTTATACAGGACACATTTGCCCCCATTACCGTTTTAGCTCGTTTCGCACCTCAATACTGAACCAATTTTAGAACGAGTGGTACCCATGAATCATACGCACACATACACATTGGGAAATAGAGCCCAGGTTGAAAAATACCGAAGTTGTCCTTTAACCTTTGTTTCTCTTTCTTTTGTTTTGCTCCCTCTTTCCCCTGTGCAATGCTTGTCTCGTATCCCCTATCTTTATGCTTTTTTTGCTATTACTCACCAAAGTGTTTGCTTTTGACTGAAGGAATATGGCGGATGTGTCTCTTGATAAAAAGGTGGATGTGTGAGATGATGATGAAGGGTGGTGCCAGGCAGGGCCTTGAGTGGTACTCCACAATCAGGTTGTAACGCTGAAACTTCCAGTAGGTGTCACTGTTCTCCTGTACTTTGGAGAAGGTGTAGCTGCAGACAGTAATTTCAAATCTCATTATGAAGACAGCTCAAATGCTTTGTTTGAAATCTGCTTAATCAGTAGAACACTGGAACTGAAACAAATCAGTTTAAGTACCTGAACATAGCAATGAGTAGATTGACCAGTACTATGTTGGTAAACAGCAAGTAGATGACAAGAAGGATGACAACCAGCCAGTTGGCATAGGTGCTCAGACAGGGCTCCTCCCCAGCTTCAATTAGTGTGGCATTGTTCGTACAGTTCACTTCGTCCAATTTATCAGCTAGATGGAGACAAATCAAGAGATCCAAAACATTGCAACATTACTTTCATTAGTACACTTACGTGGTAACAACAAAAGAGTGACATAGAGATACAACAAATAATAGGACAGACAATGGATAGACATACAATCAGCGTGAACATGGTATAATGATGATGAAATGGGTTGACTTGGACAGTGTGTGTGTGTGTGTGTGTGTGTGTGCGTGCGTGCATGCGTGTGTGTGTGCTTGGATGTGGTGGGGGGAGGCAAGCGAGAGACCCCCCCACCCAGGCCCCAGCAGCGCAACCAAGGGCCCCAGCAGGAAAGAGGCGTGTCAGGTCTGCAAGGCTCCCACCCTCCCCCCTGTTAAGTTTTTTTATTATATAATTTTAATTTTTGGGAGGACTTACCCTGAGCCACATCCAGACCCAGAGGTGGACACTGGCCCATTGCAAGTGTCACCCAAGTTGAGTGCCTCCTCCTGGACGATGACCATTCCCAGACCCTGTGGGAGGGAATCTGTCTATTGAGGGATGACACTCTTTGTTTTTATTTTACATTAGTTTATTTAGGTTTAATGTATCTATTTGTTTGTTTATTTATTCATTTTGTTTGTCTTTTTTTTGGGGGTTATTGTTTCCCCTTAAGGGTTCCACTGTACCCACCTTCCGCCCATCCCGAACCGGAGGCCCCGCCACGCCGCAGGGAGCCAGACAAGAAGCACCACCTGCTGCCCCCTAGCAAATGCTAGCATTAGCTAGCAAGCTAACATTAGCACTCACATTATTGTTCTCGAAACCAAATCATTAAAGACCCAACAGCTTCTATTCGACAAGAATGTTGGTACTTAGTGCAAAAAACATGTAGAACTGAACTGACAGGCTCCTTGTTGTCCACAGATGCCATGTCAAAAGTTGATCAGTTTGTGATGTGGTCCAATAAGATTTCGAAAGTCCAGAACAGAACAACAATTACATCATTTTATTCCCACTGAAGTTAGTGTAGGGCTAAACCAAAAGTTAGCTGCTCGGGCCACACTTGTGTTAAGCCACCCTAAGTCTCTAGTGCGCTTGCTCTCTGGGCCCCACAATGCAGAAGACCCAGGTCATTTTATACCATGGAAATTTAGCTTATTTGAACAACTTTCATAGGGATGAATGGTGCCTCGCCTCGAATGGCGTATCCAGTTACTCCTTACATCCACTGCAGCTACGGATTGTGTGAGCAGGAGCATGAGCCTTTAATAATCTGGTGAGTGAGTGAGTGAGTGAGTACAATCATGATTAAAAACTATCCACCTTTACTGAATGTATAAATAGTATATTGTGCATTGATAGTTTTACAAAACTGAGTTGAATAAAATGAAATGAAAGCTTTAGGTCCCAGAGGTTTGAATTTTGAATTGACTTTCACTTTTTTTTTTGTTTTTAATCGTTTAAATCTTGGATGACAATGAGACAACCAAAGGTCATTGACAGAGATAGAGACAGGTAAAATAGAGATTGAACCACTCACCATCCATTTCATTTATGGGTATTTGGCCAAAAATGTGCAGGTATGGTCTGTAGAATACTCTGCGGAATATCCAATCAGGGCGGGGATCATATGAGTAGAGGAGTGCTTGATTGGTCACTCCGTAAGCCATGAGCCACACAGCCAGGAAAAAAAGGAAGAAGAAAACATCCTTCATCTGAGGAAAGCAAAGAGAAAGCAAAGAGAGATGATGATGTAGTATTGGCCCTGGTGACCAAGTTGTTTTGTGAGTTTTGTGTGCACTTACCATTTTGCCAACAATGATGATTTTGGGCCCAAGGTGTTTGTGGATGGCAAAGATATGGATGAGACGTAGTGTGAAGACCATGAAGTCTATAGCCATCACAGCTCGGCCAAACTTATATGACCAGGGACCCATTCTGGAAAACAAAATAGTACAGTCAATCACCGTTAATATGTTACACAATATGTTCACCTACATTATGAACTTGTACACCCAGATAAATGAGGAAAAAATAATTACCAGAGATTCTAGTTACCTCTGGCAGTTATATGTCTCCGTGAACCAGTCAAGGTGCACTTAAAAAAACAACCATGTCTGTGAAAACATGGATGCTTCACACACATCTTCCCCCAGGCAGCACAGATGGTCTATACAATCAGCACAGTTTCAAGGTGGACATCCAAGATTAGTGTCACCAATTAAGTATCTGACCATATGTCTCCCCTCCTGACAGGGGTGGACTGGCCATCTGGAGGTTCTGGAGAATCACAGAACGGCCGGTACTCCAGGACGGCCGGCGGCCGCCACGCAGTCATCACCGTTTGTTTTGTTTTTTTTTTCTTTTTTCTCCCTGATAATCTACTATTCCACGTCCAGTCCGCTAGGTGGCAGCCTTTAAATTGGATGCCAGCCGGCCCATAGATATCTATGAGCCTGCCGGCTGCCAATCAAATTGAAGAAGAAGGAAGCGCATACGTCACGCAAATCGCAGCCGTGTGCAGCAGGTGCAGATGTATTCAAGTTAAACTGTATAATTACAGCCTCTTTACACTGTGATTTATCATAACTCATACCATGTCTTGTTGTGTGTTTCAGGCAGTCACCTGCATTGTATTGTTCAGCAGAGAGACATCTGGACTGTGTCGTTTATTTCTCAGTGAGTATTCTACACTATGCTCTTAACACAACATCTAGTCAACATCGGTGCTATTGCTATAATTTGGAAGGTATAGTATCATGTGTTAAGATTTAAGTATTTTGACACCCGTGTCTTGGGCTGATGAGTTTCCGCGCACCAGTTGTTGTGGGCTGGGCCGAGTCAAAGTCCAGGTCTGTTTTTTAGTCCCAGTCCGCCCCTGCCTCCTGATCCTGAGATATGATGTTGAGTAACGACTAGAAAGTAATGGACCTGCATTTTGTATAGCGCCTTTCTAGTCATCTAGTGACCACTCAAAGCGCTTTTTACACTACGAGTCACATTCACCCATTCAGACACACATTCATACACTGGGGGCCGAGGCTACCATACAAGGTGCCACCTGCTACTCAGTTTTAACACACTCACACACCGATGGAACAGCCATCGGGAGCAATTTCGGGTTCAGTATCTTGCTCAAGGATACTTTGACATGCAGCCTGGAGGAGCCTGGGATCGAACCGCTGATCTTTCGATTGGTGGACGACCCGCTCTACCTCTGAGCCATAGCCGCCCCGAAAGATGTTTTTGCAGAACATTATAATGTTATAGTGAAGCTGACCTTTGACCTTTTGGATATAAAATGTCATAAATTCATCATTTTGTCCTCTCAAACATTTGCGTGAAATGTTGTCATAATTAGTGTATGAATTCTTGAGTTATGGCCCAAAACATGTTATGTGAAGTGACAGACACGTCAATGACCTTCAATCGGTTCATTCTTGAGTCCAAGTAAATGTTTCTCCTCATTTGGAGGAAATTCCCTTAGGGCCTTTTTGAGATATTATGCTCACAAAAATAAGACAAACACAAGGTCACAGTGACCTTGACCTTTGACCACCAAATTTGAATCAGCTCATTATTGAGTCCAAGAGGATATTTGTGCCAAATTTGAAGAAAATCCCTCAAGGTGTTATTGAGATATTGCATTCATGAGAATGAGACAGACATCCTATAAACATAATGCCTCCAGCCACAGCTATCGTCGGCGAGGAGGAATAAAAAGACAGGATCCTGTCTGGCTTTTCAGCCTGTCTGCACAAATACATAAAGGACTGGCAACAGTGCGCTTTGGCCCTAGAGTTACGTTGGTAGCCTGTGGTGCTGTGCTTAGTGTAAGTTCTCTTGTCAGTGTGTCAGAAGAGTCACCTGCAGCATAGAGCCACAATGAAGAGAGAGATGGCTGTGAGGTCACACTTGTTCCACACATCCTGGATGTAATTCTTCATCCTCTGGAGGACAAAGGTGCTGCCCACGAAGAAGGTCTGTTAACCAGAGAGAGAGGAGTGACATATTGTACATGGATAGATGTGGATATCATGCAGTGTACACTATGTGTCTGTGTCAGTGGGAGAAATGTGTATTTTAGGTGATGTGGTAAGGATTCAGATTGAAAATGGCACTGATAGGATGTGTTGCCTCAGGTTCTGTGGAGAACATGAATTACAATCCAGTCAAAGTGACAGATCCATGAGTTTGAAGGCTTATCATGAACCAAAACCCTGCAGAGTGATGTATAACTATTGTAAACAGTAGATCTATGTGCCAGTATGTCTTTGCATGCTAGTGTCTTAACCAACCTGCCGGATCTCTTCACATACTAAGGTGAAAACCCAAAAGTAAAGCACAAATTCCAGTGTGGAAGGGCCGTCAGGGGGTGGGGGCTTGAAGTCCACCAACAGGACATAGGCAAACAGGCAGAGGAACAGGAAGTACATCAGCACATTGCCGAGGAATGAGGTGACAGGGGCAAACCAGAACTGTCTCCACCGTGATACAATGAATGGTCTCTTGGAGTTGGATGGCAAAGGGTCTGAAGTAAGAAGAAGAAGAGAAGTTAAAAAAAGTTAAATAATGAAAACCGGAATGATTAATGATGTCACCAACCAATCACAAAAAATCTATTACCATGCACTTAGTGGCCAACTTTCAAGGTACACATGCTCCACAAAGAAAACACAAACATTCATTTACGACCAGAAGGGAATCATGGTGCAGACATCACAGACCATGGCATGACACAGCCTAAGCAACTTAAACAGTATGTCACTATTAGGGATTCTTTGAGCATCTAAGAAAATGCAATTCTCTTGTCATTTTTGTGCACTAGTGTAAATATTATTTCATCTATCCATCCCTCCTCTGCCACTAACCAGGTCTGGTGGCAGCATGCTAATTAGGGTTGGATGTGCCCAGAAACTTACAGAGAGAGGCATCCACGAGGCATCCTGATCAGTCCCCAAACCACAACAACTGGCTCCATTTAATGCAAAGGAGCAGTGGCTCTACTTTGAGAAGCTTCCCCATGTAAAGCCTCCTTAACGTGTTCCTAAAGGTAAGCCAAACCATCCTGCAATCTTAAACAAATGAGTATCCGCTTGTAACCATGATCCCATCTATCTGTAATACCCAGAGCTCATGACCATAGCTTTTTTTTTTTTTTTTCCCGTTAAAGGGTTTTTTTTTTTTTTTGGGGGGGGGTCCTTATCTGCTGCACACTTTGCTAATCTCCCAGTCCATCTTACAATTTCACATTAACAACACCCAATTTCCTCACTTGGGACAGCAACTTGCTCTCACCTAAAGGCACAATCTATTGTTTGAGTGCCATGGTCTAAGATTTGGTAGTGTTGAGCCAGCAAAACTTAATCTGCAAAAGAGATCAGAGATCCAGTCCTGAGGTCATCAAAACAGACACCCTCATTCAGCTGTGCCTTGAGTTTCTGTTCATGAAAATCACCAACAAAATAGGTGACAAGGCACAACCCTGGTGGAGCCCAGGGGCTACAGGCAGTTTGTCTGTCTGTCAGCTCAAATTCTTGTCATACAAGGGCCAGGTGCCGGATAGTAATAGCCCCCATACTCCATACTCATGAAGCACCCCCACACGTACGCACGCACGCACGCACGCACGCACGCACGCACACACAAACACAAACACAAACACACACACACACCACAAGGGACATGGTAGAAAAGCCCATGAAGCCTGGATGGGGGAATTGAACAAAACCCCACTGACAAGTACTGTTTGTGTATTCTTTTAATACCACTGACAGAGCAAATGTGTTTTTTCCCTCTAAGATCATCACAAACTAGAAAAGCAAAGTTAAAAAAAAAAGTCTCTAAGCTTGTGCAGTAATATCACTTTGGCATGAAGCGACTCTCCAGAGACTGAAAAATGCGTTCACACATTTATGTCACAACAGTTTATTGTCTGTTGTACTGAAGGAATATATTTTCCAACTCCTTGCTAATTTTTCTTTTCTTTGCAGTTTCTGCAAGGGCGGCATGGACGTTGCTAGACCGGGGCATTCCCGGCTATAGCCCCGGATCTTTTGGGCTCAGCCCCGGATCTTTTAAGCTTCCGTTTTTTGTTTTTTATTTCTAATAAAGCATCTCGTTTCCAACCTCGTGTCCACGGCATGGCATGGGAGCACAACAGAGAGCAGCGCACGCAGCACAGCAGCACACAACATACTCACTGTCACACCAGCTTATATGGCATATGCCCATATATGGGCAGTCAGAATAATAACTTGTTACAATAGAGTGTGCCAGGGCTGACGTCAAAACCCGGAAGTTTAGCATCACGCTGGTTCCCGGAAGAGAAAGTCAATGTGATTTTTGCATTGCGTTTTGGATTATGTCAGAAAATAAGATCTGTGACTAACACAAGTTTATGATACCTACAGGTTTTGTTCAGTGAGATAATCTTCACATAAGAATACCTTTCATATCGCATTTGAAGCTTAAATGCGATTGCCAGAAGTAAAAAGCTAACATTAGGCTTTAACGGACTACATGAATACTCCACGGTCGCATGACTCACCACTCATGACGTCACCACCACTAAGCTTTCAACTGATTTCGGCCGCTTTCTTTTAAAAACATTGTATAATAGGGAAATCGGACTGTTTAAGCTAAATAAGAAGCTGTAATGGCGGACTGCCAGCACTCTTGTCTGTTCGGGGGTGATGACGTTTAATGTCCCCAACAGGGTTTGTAGTTGTATTGAGTAACTTGTTAGCAACCGCCTTTTTTATGACACGTAAAAGCTTCAAAATTCACAAGTAGGGTATTTACTGACGTGTCTTATGTCGTAGAACAAAACCTGAAACTTGCTTAAACTTTAGTTAACCACAGATCTTATTTTAGGCATTTTACCAAAATCCCATTCAAAAAACGTATTGACATTTAGACGAGAGAACCGGAAGTGCTAAAAGCGCTAACGGAGTTCCGGGTTTACTGGCACACTCTATTTTCAAGTGCAACGTCAGTAGGCTACTCTGTATTACAGTTGTATTTATTGTGCATACTGGTGGCCAGCACCGAGTCGCTGTGTTTTACATAGTCTTGTAGTAAGTATGGATATTAGATGATTTTTTTTGAAAAAAACAAAAAGGCAGCAGGAGGAGAGCAAGTAGTATATCCCTAATGGTGTTCAGTATATACACATACAACTGTCCGTTTAGTTTTTTTCATTTATATCCCACTCCAAACTGACCACACATATCATCTAAATGTGAAGCAGATTTTCTCTTCTGTGCTTTGGAGGCTCTATCTCTGCAACAGATTGGTCGATTTGAGTGACTGACACCTTGTTTGATTTGTTAGAGCCAATAGAATGATGCTATACCCACCAACACGAGATTGACAGCACTGTAAGCCAGTCAGAGTCAGCAGAACGCCGCTGCTGTATGTGGTCATTGTAATGCTTCCCTAACGCCCGCCATGTTAGGTCGGATTCATTTGAACACAAAACAACATGTCCGTTTAGCAGGATGTACCGTGTTTTACCGGTAGAATGAACTTTTCATGGCAAAACAATAAAGGTAAGAGAAATTTTACAACTATCGTTAAGTGAAACGATTTCTGTTGTTGTTGTTCTTTGGCCTCTATCTCTCTGATGCTTTGGTGTAGCATGCTTTGGCAGATATGTGCGGAAAAGGCAGTCTTTGCTTTCATTTGAGATAAATGGCGTGTGTTTTGCATAACGTGGTGTTGAGTTAGAGCCCGAAATATGGCAAGTGGGTTGGCACATCGGTGCTGTATGGAGTTTGATTTGTTGTTATTCATTTAGTTGTTGTTTGAGATGTGTTTGGGGCATGTAGAAAGGGTTTATACAGCCTTGTAGCCCAGGCTCTGCTGTTTAATTTGATGTGCAACATTACTATATTCTTCGTGATTAGTGCATTGGTTCACACTGTGTTAGCAAAGTCGTTCTCAAAGACCTTCGGGCTTAACCAACAATTTGGGCAACCCAATAATAGAAGACGAGTGCTCATTCTTTGTCAAAATTCTCTGTCAAAATACGTTAAAATCACGGATTTATTCCAAATTTTCACAGGTGAGAAACCCCCGGATACCCAGGTAAAAAATTGTACCTACTTCCGGGCTAAAGCCCCGGATGTTTTCAACTCCTAGCAACGCCCCTGAAAGGCGGCATACCTACGAGAGTAGCCACTACGTGCAAGTACCATCACCAGATTAGTGATTCAAACCCACCTTTCAGGTTTTCTTTTAGAGCACTGAGCTCTTCAGCTTCTTCTTCTTCACTGTGATCCCAAAAAAAGAACAAGGGACTTTTGTTACAACTGAGAAGGAAGACCATCATACAGTCCACACCAATTTATGTTTGAATATTTGTGTTTACTTAGGTATAATGTCAGCAAGGGAGAAGACGGTGGCATCATTCCCATCCAGACTTTCAGTGTCTCTGTAAAAATGGACCTCCACAGACTTAATCTCATCCTCTTGTTCTCTGTAACATGAACACACACAACTGGGCATGTTTTCTTTTCTTGTCAAACAATTGTAAAAAAAAAAAAAAAAAAACATGTAAGTTTAGAGGGCAAAAAACTGTTGAGTTAAAAATAAGTTAGCAGGCTACAGGGCCTTTTTCCAAAATAAGACAACAGAGACCCCGGACTGTTAAGCAACTGAAGTCGTATATCAAAAAAGAATGGGAAAGAATTTTACTTTCAGAACTTCAATAATTAGTGTCCTCAGTTCCCAAATGCTTACTGTGTTGTTAAAAGAAAAGGTGATTTCACACATTCGGACACACGCTCCTGTCTCGACTTTTTGGAATGCATTGAAGAAATTAAATTCAGATTGAGTGTATATTGACAAAAAACAATAATGTTTATCAGTTTGAACATTAAATAGAATAGAATAGAATAGAATAGAATAGAATAGAAAGAACTTTATTCATCCCCTAAACCTAACTGAATATAGGTCAAAAAGAATTTACAAATCATTGGATTCTGATTTTATTTACATTTTACACAGCATCCCAACTTTTTTGGAGTTGGGGTTGTATATCGTAAAGGGGAATGACATTTTACAAATACGACAAAACAAACAAACAAAAAACAAAACAAGAAATCAATTAAAAAATATAGTGAAGCTTTGCAGATTGATACAGTTCTACAAAGAATCCTTACCGGAACGCAGTATATTGCAGCTAACTATTGTAGCCTTTCCTGAACCTCTGTTTTGTATGTTCTGTAGTTTAGGTCAAGTTTGAGTAAGAAAAATCTCGACCTAAAATGTGACCTTCACTCATAGGATATGTATCCTCCTATAATTTGAAAATTATAAAATTTGTACTGTTCTTGTTGGATCAAAGGTGCACCTTTTTTACAGAATTCTTTTGAAATGGGAATTAAGATACTGCAACCACATGGAAAATATCCTGATTTTTAGAGATCTGCTGAAACCAATTTATAACTGGCTTTTATTTTCACATAAATTCCGAAGTTGCTGTTTATGCCTACAGGAAGACATTGATCACCTTGGTTACACTGAAGACAAACAGAAAGATGGAAAGATAAAAACCACCTCTCTTCCTGGCTGTTTACAGAATTACCCACCATTAGAATAGCCATTAGAATATACAGAAGAGTAAACCCACTTTCTCCTGGTAACCTTTCCATCTAACTAGTAATATATCTACCTCATCAGCTGCCACCACACCACTGCTCTTTGTTGCTTTATATATACATACATATATATATATATATATATATATATATATATATATATATATATACCCCAATAAATCCCAATATCACAAATCACAATTTGCCTCACAGGGCTTTACAGCATACGACATCCCTCTGTCCTTATGGCCGAGATCCACCGGGCACGTCAGCGCCGCGACACGTCTGCAGCGCGAGTCCCGTAGCAGCTCACCCCCCTGTTAATCAATTACAGCGGCTGCACCGGCAACAGGAGCGGCGCGACAACCCCCGTCTGCTGCACGACAACTCTCTATTTTAGGAGGCTCTTCTATTTTTGTCGGGCTACGCTCCCCTACGCGACCCTCCAGCAGATAAAAACTACATGAAATAGTGTGCTAAACGAGCACAATGTGTTTTTAAATGAATAAACCATTATCAGAGGTGATATGTGATGATTTTTTTTCATGCATTTACCCATGTTTATCCGTGACATTGTGTAAATGTCCGTGGTGGACATTTGAAAGCGAGTAGATGACAAACAGTACAGTAAACTTGTAGATAACTCAAATATATGTAATAACTTAGGTGGGAAATGCTTTAACATTTCATGCAGCCTCTCGGCTCGGCAAATGGTAAACAACCCCGCTGGCTTCTCTATGTGTCGCTTCCATACGCAGTCAGTGGAGCCCAGATGAATACGCCGCGACGCTACGCTGACGTGACACTTACGTTTGCAGCCGGTGGAACCCGGCCGATCCTCACAGCGGATGAGGAAAAACTCCTAAAAAACAAAAAAAATGACTTTATACGTAGTATGAACAGCAAGATGTTCAGCACCACCTATGGAATGGATGTCTGTGTGTGGCATACTTGTGTGGATGTAATCTCTGATCTGGAGATCAGTTGATCTGTTCTGTACGACATCTATTGCACGTCTGTCCGTCCTGGAAGAGGGATCCCTCCTCAGTTGCTCTTCCTGAGGTTTCTACCATTTTTTCCCCTGTTAAAGGGTGTTTTTGGGGGAGTTTTTCCTTATCCGCTGCAAGGGTCCTAAGGACAGAGGGATGTCGTATGCTGTAAAGCCCTGTGAGGCAAATTGTGATTTATGATATTGGACTTTATAAATAAAATTGATTGAACTGAAATAATGGAAGAAGTGCTAATTTGGGAGCATACTTTTCTTTTAACTGATCAAAGGTGGAAAAAGTGTTATTGATACGAAGGTCTGCTATTGTGATGATGCCTTTATTTTTCCAAAGCCTAAACGTACTGTCAGTAAGAGAGGAGGGGAAGGCACAATTGTGACTAACTGGAGTACAGGCTGAAGTTTCTGGCAACTTGAATGACTTCCTTATCTGATACCAGATTCTTAAAGCACTAGTGACCATGAAGACATTGTTTGTGATAGTTGAAGGGGGACTGGTGGATGAAAAGAGGAGGGCAGGAAGAGAGCTGTTGGGGAGATCTTGTTCAATTGCAAGCCATGAGGGGGTGGAAACAGTGACTTTACCTGGATATGCATCTTGGAAATACATCAGAGCTTTGCAGTTTGCCACCCAATAATAGTGCAGGAAGTTAGGCAAACTGAGGCCTCCCATGAGTTTAGGTTTGGTTATATGTTTTTTAGAAATACGTTGAACTTTAAATCCCCATACAAAAGGCAAGATAATAGAATCTAATGATTTCAAAAAAACTTTGAGTATAAATATGGGTAAATTTTGGAAGAGGTACAGAAACTTGACTGTCACCATTTTGATTGCACTGACGCACCCTATCATTGACAAAGGAAGCAATCTCCAGGTTTCAATGTCAGATTTCAATTTTTCTATTAAATTCAATTTGTAAATAAGCTTGGGATCTTTGGGGATAGTTTAGTTTAGTCTATTTAGTTTCTAAAGGACAATATGCACTTACATTACTCATTCATAAGAATAAAAGATTTGTGCACCAGATTTAGCAGAGAAGCTTATTTCCATCTGTAGTCCTTAAAAACACATTAAAAAATCAATACAATAAGACAAACAGACCTAAAGTGCACCATGACCAACAAAGACAAACATAGCATAACATACAATCAACAGTAGCAAGTTCACAAAATACAATAGCGTAAGGTGCCAAAACCTACAACCAGAACAAAGTGCTTGCACGACAATAAAGTGCGAGATTCATCAACATATAAATACATAAATACATTACCTCAGCGACCATAAAATAAACCATCAGTTAATGCGACAGTAAGAAAATATATGTAGTCCTTAGAGAAATTACAATTGTAAATACCAACAATGGTAATTTATGCGATACAGAAAAGTTACAGACAGTTCTATACAGCAATAATGGTATTAAAAGACATCCGATTAAGTTTACTCTAGATGTCGTCACAGGTAGGCCTATACCGCATGTTTGCCCAGTTAAAAATCGTAGACAGTGTCACCAGGTTCAAGTTAATGCTAGCAAGACTGAGTAGACAGGAGCCATTTTTTAGCTTCAAGACAAAAGCGATTATAACCAGGGATGTTTTTTAAGTTGGTAGGAAGCCTATTCCACTCCTTGATGGCCTTATAAGAAAAGGCGGGTTGTGCAAATGCAGAACTGCGCTGTGGGATATTACAGTCTCCTCTAGATGCAGACCTGAGAGCTCTTGTTCTCAGCTCAAAGCAAGGCTGCACATTGGATTTCAAGGGAGGAGGGGCAGCATCGTGGAGTCCCTCAGGGTTCTGTTCTCGGGCCAGCTGTATTCTGCCTCTACCTGCTTCCCTTTGGATCTATTTTTAGGAAGTATGGCATGTCATTCCATTGTTATGCAGATGACACTCAAGTTTACTTGCCCTTGAACCAGAAAAATTCTAATTCGCTAAAACCACTACTGAACTGCCTGCAGGATGTTAAATCCTGGATGGCCCTGAATTTTTTAAGCTTCAATTAAGCCAAAACTAAACTCCTGTTATTTGGACTCAGTGGTGTCTGTGATGTATCTCATATCGACTTGGGCTCCCTGGAAGCATACATAAAACCTACTGCAAAAAATTTGGGTGTGGTATTTGACGATGATTTTAAATTTGTTAAACAGGTAAATTCGGTTGTCAAATCCAGCTTCTTCCAGCTGAGGCTTTTATCTAAAGTCAAGTCCTTCTTATCTTTTAGAGAAGCTCGTCTGTTAACAGGAGCACGCAAGCGTGAGCATATCACCCCGATATTGGCCTCACTCCACTGGCTTCCTATTCGTTTTAGAATTGATTTTAAAATTTTATTATTTACCTACAAATCTCTAAACGGGCAAGCTCCACCCTATCTCTCTGACCTCTTACAGCAACATGTGCCCTCAAGGTCACTCAGGTCAAGGCTGAAGCACAGGGGAGACCGTGCTTTTTTAGTAGCAGCCCCTAAACTCTGGAACGTGCTACCGCTGCATATTAGGCTGGCCCCCTCTTTACCTGTTTTTAAATCACGACTTAAAACACATTTTTATAGACTTCCGGTTAAGACCACCATGGAGTAGTCGCATATTCCCGTGCTCCCACAAACTTAATTGTTGCTACTTTGTTTATCTATACTTAATCGGCTCAATCCAGTATAAGTGTAACACAGTTGCCATTATCATTTGACACAAAGCAAAATGGCTTCGAAGCCCAGGAAAGGAGAAAAGAAAGACGACAACGTTACGCCTGGTGCCCCGGACATGGCGGCGTTAGCTACAATGCTAACGGAGCACAAGACCTCACTCTCGGCGGAGTTTAACTCAGCATTTGCAAAGTTAGAGGCGAAACTGGACAATATTCAGACCGCCATAACGGACCACCACCAACGGATCTCTTCTCTGGAGTCCCACGCTGATACGACCAGCGAGACTTTGCAGGCCTTAGAAACAAAAATAGCTACACTGACCGAGGATAATGCCAAACTGAGAGCCAAAGTCACTGACCTCGAGGGTAGAAGCCGCCGAAACAACATCCGAATTATCGGTCTCCCGGAGAACATTGAGGGCCCCTGCGCTACAACATTCTTCTCACAGCTCCTGGTTGAGGTATTCGGCGAGCAAACTCTCACATCACCCCCAAAGCTTGACCGCGCTCACTGCACCTTAACCGCTCGTCCTGGCCCCAGAGAAAAACCCAGAGCGGTGGTGATATGTTTTCATAAGTTCCAGACTCGGGAGCTGGTGGTCCGGGAGTCTCGCAGACTGAGAGGTAAACTCAAGTATAAGGACAAGCCGATCCACATATTTGAGGATTACAGTCCCGAAATACTGGAACAGCGCTCTGCGTACCAGGACGTCATGAAGGAGCTGTACAACCTGGGCTGCAAGCCAGCTCTCCATTATCCGGCCTGGTTATTCATCACTACTGAAAGAGGGGGGAAGAAGCGGATCCTCTCGGTGCAGGAGGCTCGCCAGTTCATCACCTCACAGCGTCAGCGCGGAGCCGAACACACGGAGTATTAGCCTCGGCTGTAATTAGCATGAGGAGCTAACTGTTAACTGAGGCCCTAAACGACCAGCTGCTGTCATACGCCGACCACTGGCTGCCCTGACACAGGTGACGTTTACACGACTGCACCGTTTGGAGACTTCGAGGCTGAGAAGCTAACTGACTGTAGTGAGTGATTGTCATTAGCTGTCAGCTGGCCCAGAATTAAAACAACTGACGTGTGAGAGGTAAGCAACAATGTTTTAGCCAGAGCTCTGGCGGACTTGTTGACACCGCTGGGTCTCACTATAATTATTGTTATAACGTAGGGCCGTAACGGTACATGTATTTGTGTCGAACCGTTCGGTACGCGACTTTCGGTTTGGCACGACCCTGTACCGAATTATTGGGCGCAGAATATTATTTTATTTTAATTCCATTTTTGCGAGCCGAACCATTTAAAATATCTAGTTCCCCGACGGACATAATTGAGTGACGCACCGAGTCCCTGACAGCATCAAATTGTTGAGAAGTAATCTTTGTGATGTTATGTTTTCGCTCTCTCTGTCACTTTTTAAGTCAGATACCCCCCATAGGCTTGTCTCGGTCTGCACTTTAGTTTTGCTCAGTTTCTTATGTAGACTTATAGTTATGGGGGGGGGGGGGGGGGCGTGTCTAATATTGCAATTTTGCTACTTTACTTTACTTTATTTGTTCTGATTTCTATATGAAACACATGTTGACACCATGTTCAGTTTATTTATTTACTAATTTTTAAGGCAGCTTTGACAATGCCTTGTTTTGGTCTGCACTTTAGTTTTAATCCTGCTCTGTATTTTTTTTATGTGGACTTAAGATCAGTTTGTTTTGATTGCCATATGGAACATATGTTGACAAATTATGGGGCAGTAACCAGGATCTTGTTTTAGAGAAATCCTCAGGGCCACTTGTGTGACTGTTGTTTGTTCATTATACTAGTTAGTATACACATGTGTGGGTGTGTATATACATGTTTATAGCTCTGTCCGTGAACTATCTGTTAATAACTGTGGGACGGGGAAACATTAGGAGCTGGGACCGGAAGTGAGCATGCAGGTGCAAAGACGAGGCACCTTTTTTTCTCCTCTTTTTTCTTCTTTCTTTTCTTTTTTTCCCTTGTTTCTCTGGTGGGTGTTTTGTTTTCTTTTGTTGCTTTCACCCCTCTTCCCTTTTGTTGTTCCTATGGTCATCTTGTCAATTTACCCCTTTCCAGCCCTCACATCACCTTCCTCCGTTACAGTTATTGAATTTGATCAACTCTGTTACAACAAAGAGAGATGGCTAATTTAAACAATAATATCAGATTTAGTTCGTGGAATGTTAAGGGGGCGAACTGTGCTACTAAAATTAACAGGATTATGACCCATTTACAGCATTTAAAGGGGGACATATTTTTTATTCAGGAAACCCACCTTCGTAACAGGGAATTGGCGAGAATTAAAAAAAGCTGGGTCAGCCACTTATTTCATTCTAAATTTAATCAAAGAACCAGAGGGATTGCCATCTTGATTAGCAAAAATATAATATTTGAACCATCTAAAACGGTAGCGGACCCTGATGGCAGCTATGTTGTGGTATCCGGTAGACTACAGGACACGCCTGTTATTCTAGCAAGCGTTTACGCTCCAAACTGGGACAATGACCAGTTCATAGCCAGACTTTTTACATCCTTTCCTGATCGAACCCTGTCACATTACTTCCTGTTGTCCTACATATCTTAGAACAGTTTAGTAAACATTCTGGATACAAACTTAACTACCAAAAGAGCGAACTGCTACCGTTTAACTCATTGGCAGGACAGATCCCGCGGTCCCTTGTCCCTTTTAAATGGGCAGAGGGTGGGTTTCGGTATTTAGGTATCTTCATAACAACTTCTCTCCTCTGAGAACCGTCACCTTATCGTGGTGGAGGAGTTTGAGTGCCCTAATGACCCTAGGAGCTGTGCTGTTGGGGGCATTTCGCCCCTGGTAGGGTTTCCCATGGCAGATTGGTTCTGGGCGAAGGGTCAGACGAAGAACGGTTCAGAAGACCCTTCATGATGGAATATAACAAGAGTTGGTGTACCCGGCCCGGAGGGTTACCGGGGCCTCGCCCTGGAGCCAGGCCTGGGGCTGGGGCCCGTGGGCGAGCGCCTGGTGGTCGGGCCTTCGCCCATGGGGTCCGGCCGGGCCCAGCCCGAACCGGCTACATGGGCTCGTCCCCCTGCAGGCCCACCACCTGCAGAGGGATCCAGAAGGGTTCGGTGCAGTGTGGATCGGGCAGCAGACCAAGGCAGGGGCCTTGGTGGTCCGATCCTCGGCTATGGGAGTTGGCTCTTGGGACATAGAATGTCACCTCTCTGGCGGGGAAGGAGCCGGAGCTTGTGGAAGAGGTTAAGTGCTACCGGCTAGATATAGTCGGCCTCACCTCGACACATAGTTCTGGCTCTGGAACCCAAGTCCTTGAGAGGGGTTGGACTCTCTCCTTTGCTGGAGTTGCTCCGGGTGAGAGGCGGAGGGCTGGGGTGGGCTTTCTGATAGCCCCCAGACTCTCTGCCTGTATGTTGGGGTTCACCCCAGTGGACGAAAGGGTTGCGTCCCTGCGCCTTCGGGTTGGGGAACGGGTCCTGACTGTTGTCTGCGCTTATGCGCCGAACAGCAGTTCAGAGTACCCACCCTTTTTGGAGTCCCTGGGACGGGTGCTGGACAGTGCCCCGACCGGGGACTCCATTGTTCTGCTGGGGGACTTCAACGCTCACGTGGGCAATGACAGCAGGACCTGGAGGGGCGTGACTGGGAGGAACGGCCTGCCCGATCTGAACCCGAGTGGTGTGCAGTTATTGGACTTCTGTGCGGGTCGCAGTTTGGCCATAACTAACACCATGTTCGAGCATAAGGATGTCCATCGGTGCATGTGGCACCAGGACAGCCTAGGTCGCAGATCAATGATTGACTTTGTAGTTGTGTCATTTGACCTGCGACCATATGTTCTGGACACTCGGGTGAAGAGAGGAGCAGAGCTGTCAACTGATCACCACCTGGTGGTGAGTTGGATCAGGTGGCAGGGGAGGACGCCGCGCAGACCTGGCAGGCCCAAACGAGCAGTGAGAGTCTGCTGGGAACGTCTGGCGGAAGAACCTGTCAAGATGATCTTCAACTCTCACCTCCGGGAGAGCTTCGACCGCGTCCCGAGGGGAGAGGGGGATATTGAGTCCGAATGGGCCTTGTTCCACTCTGCCATTGTCGAGGCGGCTGTTGCGAGCTGTGGCTGCAAGGCCGCGGGGGCCAGTCGCGGCGGTAACCCCCGAACCCGCTGGTGGACACCAGAGGTGAGGGGAGCCGTCAGGCTGAAGAAGGAGGCCTACAGGGCATGGTTGGTCTGTGGGTCTCCAGAAGCAGCTGACGGGTACCAGCGGGCCAAGCGGAGCACAGCAGCAGCAGTTGCGGAGGCAAAAACTTGGGCGTGGAAGGAGTTCGGTGAGGCCATGGAGAAAGACTATCGTTCGGCTCCAAAGAGGTTCTGGCAAACCGTCCGGCGCCTCAGGGGGGGGAGGCGGCAACTTGCTCACACTGTTTACAGTGGGGGCGGGGAGCTGCTGACGTCAACTGGGGACATTGTCGGACGGTGGAAGGAATACTTTGAGGAGCTCCTCAATCCCACCAACACGTATTCCAGGGAGGAAACAGAGCCGGGGGTCTCGGGGGCGGGTCGTCCAATTTCGGGGGCAGAAGTCACCGAGGTAGTGAAGGAACTGCGCGGCGGCGGGGCCCCGGGGGTGGATGAGATTCGCCCTGGATATCTCAAGGTTCTGGATGTTGTAGGGTTGTCCTGGCTGACACGCCTCTGCAACATTGCGTGGACATCGGGGGCAGTGCCTCTGGAGTGGCAGACCGGGGTGGTGGTCCCCATCTTCAAGAAAGGGGACCAGAGGGTGTGTTCCAACTACAGGGGGGATCACACTCCTCAGTCTACCCGGTAAGGTCTACGCCAGGGTGCTGGAGAAGAGGATCCGGTCAATAGTTGAACCTCGGATTGAGGAGGAGCAATGTGGTTTTCGTCCCGGACGCGGAACCATGGACCAGCTCTTTACCCTCGCCAGGGTGCTGGAGGGGGCATTGGAGTTCGCCCAACCAGTCCACATGTGTATTGTGGATTTGGAGAAGGCTTACGACCGTGTCCCCAAGGGCATCCTGTGGGGGGTGCTCCAGGGGTATGGGGTTGGTGGCCCTTTGCTAAAGGCCATCCAGTCCTTGTACCGAAGGAGCACGAGTCTGATTCGCGTGGCTGGCAGTAAGTCGGACCTGTTCCTGGTGAGGGTTGGACTTCGCCAGGGCTGCCCTTTGTCACCAGTTCTGTTCATAACTTTCATGGACAGAATTTCTAGGCACAGCCGAGGGGTGGAGGGTGTCAGGTTTAGTGACAGGAGGATCTCATCCCTGCTATTTGCGGATGACGTGATCCTCCTAGCTCCATCGAACAGTGACCTCCAGCTCTCGCTGGGATGGTTCGCAGCCGAGTGTGAAGCTGCTGGGATGAGAATCAGCACCTCCAAGTCTGAGGCCATGGTCCTCAGCCGGAAAAGGGTGGATTGCCCACTCCAGGTCGGGGGGGAGGTCCTGCCTCAGGTGGAGGAGTTTAAGTACCTCGGGATCTTGTTCACGAGTGAGGGTAGGATGGAGCGGGAGATTGACAGGCGGATTGGGGTGGCGTCAGCAGTGATGCAGACACTTAACCGGTCCGTTGTGGTGATAAGGGAGCTTAGCAAGAAAGCGAAGCTCTTGATTTACCGGTCGATCGACGTTCCAACCCTCATCTATGGTCACGAGCTCTGGGTAGTGACCGAAAGAACGAGATCGCGAGTACAAGCGGCCGAAATGAGTTTCCTCCGCAGGGTGGCTGGGCTCAGCCTTAGAGATAGGGTGAGGAGCTCGGACATCCGGGAGGGACTTGGAGTAGAGCCGCTGCTCCTCCACATCGAGAGGAGCCAGTTGAGGTGGTTCGGGCATCTGGTAAGGATGCCTCCCGGACGGCTCCCTTGGGAGGTATTTCGGGCATGTCCAGCCGGGAGGAGACCTCGGGGCCGCCCCAGGACACGCTGGAGGGATTACATCGCCCAGCTGGCCTGGGAACGCCTCGGGGTTCCCTCGGAAGAGCTGACGGAAGTGGCTGGGGAGAGGACTGTCTGGGCTTCTTTGCTGAGGCTGCTGCCCCCACGACCCAGACCGGATAAGCGGAGGACGACGAGATGAGATAACAACTTCTATGTCTGACATTTTTGGTAAAAACTTCACCCCTTTGGTTAAAAGAATTGGGGACGATTTGGATCGCTGGTCCTCCCTATCTCTGTCTCTGGCGGGCCAAATAAGCTTGATTAAAATGATTACTCTACCCAAACTCTTATATCTTTTTCAGCAGATTCCGGTACTTATGAAAGCATTCTTCGCTAATTTAGACAAGATGGTCTCCAAATTCCTCTGGGGGAACAAACCTGCTCGCATCTGGCAGTCAATTCTGCAACTTCCAAAATGTAGTGGTGGACTCGCCCTGCCAAACTTCATTCAGTACTACTGGGCAGCCAACATCCAAAAACTCCCATACTGGATGGGTGGCAATCCTGACAATTTACCTGCTTGGGTTTACTTGGAGAAGGCAGCCTCCCAAATCTCTTTACATTCCATATTATGCTCCCAGCTACCCCTTCCCTCCACATCCGTTACAAATAATCCGGTTGTGTCTAATTCTCTTAAAATATGGGGTCAATTTAGAAAACATTTTGGCTTGCATAGACCCTCCAGTCTTGCCCCACTACTTAACAATCATGGCTTTCAACCCTCGAGTACAGATTCAACATTTCGAACTTGGTTTAACAACGGCATAGTAACTGTTAATGACTTATATACAGATGGCATTTTCTCATCTTTTGTAGAGCTCTCAACTAAATACCATCTACCCAACTATCACCTTTTTCATTTTTTTCAAATTAGGGATTCCATTAAAAAACAGTTTCCTCATTTCCCCAATCGCCCTCCTGAAACCCTGATCGATGTCCTCCTGAATATGGATCCCAATCAGAGGAAAGGCATCTCAATTATTTGTGGCTCCATGGACCCGGTTGGTCCAGACCTCCTTAACCGTGTTAAAAATGCCTGGGAAGGTGACCTGGGGACACCGGGTTTGATGTTTAAAAATTGCCTGTTTCACTTAACACTGTCTGTACGCTAATGACTGTTGAAAAGCTTTGAAATTCAATAAAAAGAGTAAAAAACAAACAAACAAAAAAAAAACCAACACATTTTTATTCCTTGGCTTTTAACTCGGTGTGAGAGCCGCATTCCTCTGTAACACGTGGTCTTTGTTGTCGTGTGTTATTTCTTGTTGTGTCTTAGTCTGACTGTAAAGCACTTTGGTCAACTGCTGTTGTTTTTAAATGTGCTCTATCAGGGCTTGACGCTAACTTTTTTCCCAAGGAGCACATGTGCTCCTAAGTTGAAAAAGTAAGGAGCGCACAAAGAACTTTAGGGGCACAATGTAAATTGATCAAATAATGTGTTTTCCGTAATAAACGTGATGCAAATAAACATTTACAAGCAAAATTATTTAATGAATTTGTATACAAAAAGGTAAAATGTACAGAAATGTAAAATCATCAAGTTTTGAAAAAGTATTGCAATTTAATTTTATCTTTAATGTTATTATCTTATATATATTATCTTTGCAATATGATTATCTTATATAATGTTATTACTATCCTAAAACATTCTCCAGGTCCTCTGAAACTCTGCAGGACTTACTTCCACCCTGCCCAGCAGCGGTACCGTGGCGAACGGTCCCTAACTGTGGGGAGAATGGAGCAGGCTTACCCGGAGGTCCGCCGCTTTTCCCGGTCCCTCGTCTCCACCACACTTTGACTTATTTCCACCCAGCCGACAGCCTGGCTGTGGAGAACGGTCCCTAACTGCGGGGAGAACGGAGCAGGCTTCCCTGGAGATCCACCGCTTAACCCGGTCCGTCTCCTCCACACTTTGACTTATTTCCACACTGCCCAGCAGCCGTAGCTTGGAGAACGGTCCCTCGCTGCGGATAGAGGGGAGAGGGCTTCCCCGGAGGTCCGCCGCTTAAGCCGGTCCGTCTCCTCTGCCACACTTTGACTTAATTCCACCCTGCCGACAGTGGGACTTACATTCATTGTGCTAACAGTGGCTTTGAAAACCACCCATAACCGTGTCACACAGGGAAGAGGGAAGGCGGCTGGAGTTCCTCCAACATTTGCGGTTAGATTATCATATTTTTTTATTGACAAAAATATAGGCTGCTTCGGCTGATTTTTTATGCGCACATGTGCCCCTAAATATTTTTTACAGTTTGCACACACCTATTTTTAGTTGCAAATGCGAGTGAAACGCTCGCACTGTTGAGCGCTGTCTCTAAATAAATTTTGATTGATTGATTGATTGATTGATTGATCGTTGATTATTTTGTGAACCAAGCGCAAATCAGAAAAGGTGATTAGATTGTTGAAGCTTAGCATATTGAATTTAGTGAGAATATTACAGTGGTGATACTGTACTGTACTGATTTCTTGTCTAGGATTTTGAGAGTCTGACTGTATTTAATAATTGATTTTTGGGCAGTTTGACTTGCCTGGGACCAGCATGGCATGCAATAGCTCATATAAGACAAGATCATAGCATTCATGTAAGTTTTGGCTGCTTCATTTGTTAGTGAATTTCTTATATGGTGGAAGTTTGAATTATTTAGCCTCATTACCTGAGCTGTTGTTTATATGTTTCTTGAAGGATAGATTAGGATCAAGAATGACTCCCAAGTATTTAAATTTCTCAACATTTTTTAATTTTTGCCCGTTTATGTATACACTGGGCCATAATCTATGTTTATGCTGTTTAGTAAAGTACATGGACACCGCTTTATCTGTGTTTAAGGTAAGGCATGATTGGCCAAGCCACTTCGCTACTTTACTCACTACATCAGATAGTTTAGCCGCTACTGCATCTGCATTTTTCCCATGTGCGAGTAAGACTGTATCATCCACGTACATTATTATTTCAACCTCATCAGATACCTGAGATATCTAGTAACTCCTACGTAGATGTTTAATTTTATCTGTGGCAATATGAAAGGGCACGTTTTTAAGAAAATTAATATTAATTTTAATAAAGTATATATATAAAAAAAAAATTTAAAAAAATTCTAACACTAATGGCAAGGGGTTCCATAGAGATCACAAATAGTAACGGGCTTAAAGGACAACCCTGTCGACAAGAGCATTGTAATGAAAAGGAGGGTGATATATTATGGTTAGTCATGACAGAGGATTATGGGATAATGAAAAAAGAGAATCTTCCTGGAACAAATCCAGTAACACTTGCTCATGTAAGCTAAATTGAGCATATCTTAGTTTTTCACCAAACTAGGAAACCAAAGTCATGTACTGCAGGCACCTCGTGTACATCTGGAAAAAGCAGCTGTGTGAATTAGATTCCGTATCCCGGTCGGCTCTGCTGTGGTGCGGCAGCAGGTATAATAAACCGTTCTATGGAAGTTTTGGCATCTGTGGGCTCCTGGAATATTTTCTCCTCTGTTCCATAGGTGAAGATTAGTCATGCAGTTAAGAGGAGGCTGTGTTTAATTCCTGCACCTCTCAGCTTTTCTTTACTCTGTTAAAGGCTTGGCGCTGCTCAGATACTTCAGGCGGAAAACCTGGATTTATGCTGATCTGGGCTCCATTGAAAGACAGGGGAGACTGCAGGTGGGCGAGTTTCAGAATTTTCTTCTTGTCTGGAAAATGGCGACCATGGAGCATGGTTGTGCAGGTGAAGATTGTTCACCTATACAGTGTGCACGGTCCACTTTGAGTCCGCTGGGGAAGTTATTTTTCCTGAGAAATGCGGTAAAAGCTCAGTCACAGGTTGCCTTTCTCCACCTTTTCTGGTAAGCCCAAGATTTTTTTGTTGGAGTGTCTTGAATGACTTTCAAGGTCAATCAGTTTACGTCTCATAGTTTTGTTGATTTCCACAGCTCCTCACACCGCCTCTCGAGATTCATGATATGGGACTAGTGGTTGGTTGCACAACCCTCTAGGTCAGCAATGCACGTGGCGTGGTTGGTCAGGGTGGTTTGGACTAGATGTAGCTTTCAATCCAGAGAGTTGAATCTGGTGTTCATGTCCCCCTTCAGTTTTCTGATAGCAGCTGGGATGTTTGCAAGTGTGGGCTGCGAGCCTGTGGTGTCGCTAGTGCTAAAGTTGGAGGTGCAAGCTAACTCAGCTTGACTGTTAGCATCCTCCTCTTCTTCACCAAGCTTTACCTTCTCTCTTGGAGGCTGGTTTTGGGTTAGAAGGCTGTCCTTTAGCGACGCGTCTTCCAGAGCTGCTCATAGTTGGATATTAAAGGAGCAAGCGTGGATAATAAGTATGATTTTTAGCGAGAGTGAAGCAGAGCTTCTCAGAAAAGCATCTACTCCATGCGGTGCTCACTCAGTTGGCGTGTTGCTTTTGTTATCCCGCCATTCCATCTGTTGCAGCTGAGCCAGGCTGGGAACAGTTGTGGTTCTGTTGTAGAATGATGCAGTCTTTGCTGTGCTGAGTTCCGATTGTGCAGACCAGAGGAAACCAGTGGCTCCGTTTGTTGTCGTCCTTTACAGAGCTAGCAGCTTGGCTCTATCTTGGCTTTGTTGCTCCTGGTTGAAGTCAGCTGGCAGACTTTGTGTTGTAGCTGCTGGCGCTTAACTGTCTACTCTCTCATTTAGCGGTCCTTATTTAGCTAACCACAAATCTCCAGCAGGCTCTTGCATCCTCTGGCATGAAAGGAAAAGTCCACTTCAGATGGTCGTGATCATACAGCCATTCGGGGACTGATGAGTGAGAGAGAGATGGGAGAAACCTTTTCTGCTGTCGACAATAGAAAGATGAGAAATTGCTGAGGGGGGGCAGGCAGCTTTTCCTATAACAGCGACCGTCCTTTGTGGAGAGTCCAGACAAAAAAGAGGAAGAACAATGCAAAACTGGGGTTCTGTTGATAAGATGATGTTGTGGGTTACATATAACAGTGACCAGTGGTGATTGAGGACTGGCTTGGGTGTTGAAAATGGAGGATTGTGGGGAACTGAGTTCATCCAGGAAAGGCACAGAAGTGAGGGAAGTTTCCATTTCACAATAAAAGGCACACAAATTAACAAGATCGTCTTTAAAGTTCCAATGGTTCCAACACTAATAAACAAAAGCTTAAAGGTCATCAGTGCAATCAATGTTTCCACAACTGTGTCTGTTGTATATTGTGCAATGCCATCTACTGATGAGGTATTACGATGGTGATGATAAAATCTTGGGGAAATGCAAGCTTATTCGCTAGAAAGCACCAAGATTCCAAGAATCCTCAAAGGAACCAGTTCAAGAACCAGAGCTAATTTGGTATGAAAGAGGTATAAGAGTGCTAATTTGAAATCTCAGTTTTGCTCAAATTACAATTTTGGCCAACAAAACCAAAAAATAAGCCCTGAAATCAGAATGGAAACACATAGTAAACACACAAAAAAAAATTACACAATAATTACACTGCAAAGTACAAAGTCAACACAACACTGACCTGAAGCTGATAAGCTCTGTGAAGAGGAGTGGGGGCAGGAAGAAGGTAAGAACCAGTTTCCAGACCTCAGTACTTCTCTCCATGTCACCCCACCAGATCTGAGACAGCAAAGACTACGGCAGAGAGCAGCAATGTCACCACAACAGTTCCCACCCAACTTTACACTGACTGATCATATTCATTTACACAATCTACATTGACATCAAATGTCATATTACTATTTAAAGCATAGCTCGAGCCTGGTATTTTTACCAGTCAGTTCAATTCTGCTGTTGTGGCAGAAGACTGACATCTCTACCTGAACACCATCATGGCTGAAGAACAGGCGGGCGTCAGCTGCAGTGGCCATCTGCAGGCACGTAGCTCCACCCCACACTGGAGACTTCCTTATAAGGAGAGTGAAGGAGCGACTCTCGCTGTTCTGGTAACACTCACCAAATACATCTGAAGACAAATACGACACAGAATACACACATTATCATCTTTATTTTTTCTTTTTTATAGTCCAGGGCAGCTGTGGCTCAGAAGGTAGAGTGGGCCGCCGGTAATAATAAATAATGTATGTACACTGAACAAAAATATAAACGCAACACTTTTGTTTTTGCTCCCATTTTTCATGAGCTGAACTCAAAGATCTAAAACATTTTCTATACACACAAAAGACCATTTCTGACAAATATTGTTCACAAATCTGTCTAAATCTGTGTTAGTGAGCACTTCTCCTTTGCCGAGATAATCCATCCCACCTCATAGGTGTGGCATATCAAGATGCTGATTAGACAGCATGATTATTGCACAGGTGTGCCTTAGGCTGGCCACAATAAAAGGCCACTCTGAAATGTGCAGTTTTATCACACAGCACAATGCCACAGATGTCGCAAGTTTTGAGGGAGCATGCAATTGGCATGCTGACTGCAGGAATGTCCATCAGAGCTGTTGCCCATTAACTGAATGTTCATTTCTCTGCCATAAGTCGTCTCCAAAGGCCATGACAATTCAGACAATTTGGCAGTACATCCAACCGGCCTCAAAACCGCAGACCACGTGTAACCACACCAGCCCAGGACCTCCACATCCAGCATGTTCACCTCCAAGATCGTCTGAGACCAGCCACCCGGACAGCTGCTGCAACAATCGGTTTGCATAACCAAAGAATTTCTGCACAAACTGTCAGAAACCGTCTCAGGGAAGCTCATCTGCATGCTCGTCGTCCTCATTGGGGTCTCGACCTGACTGCAGTTCGTCGTCGTAACTGACTTGAGTGGGCAAATGCTCACATTCGATGGCGTCTGGCACGTTGGAGAGGTGTTCTCTTCATGGATGAATCCCGGTTTTCACTGTTCAGGGCAGATGGCAGACAGCGTGTGTGGCGTCCTGCGGGTGAGCGGTTTGCTGATGTCAACGTTGTGGATCGAGTGGCCCATGGTGGCAGTGGGGTTATGGTATGGGCAGGCATATGTTATGGACAACAAACACAGGTGCATTTTATTGATGATATTGATTCATTTTGAATGCACAGAGATACCGTGACGAGATCCTGAGGCCCATTGTTGTGCCATTCATCCACGACCATCACCTCATGTTGCAGTATGATAATGCACGGCCCCATGTTGCAAGGATCTGTACACAATTCCTGGAAGCTGAAAACATCCCAGTTCTTGCATGGCCAGCATACTCACCAGACATGTCACCCATTGAGCATGTTTGGGATGCTCTGGATTGGCGTATACGACAGCGTGTTCCAGTTCCTGCCAATATCCAGCAACTTTGCACAGCCATTGAAGAGGAGTGGACCAACATTCCACAGGTCACAATCAACAACCTGATCAACTCTATGCGAAGGAAATGTGTTGCACTGTGTGAGGCAAATGGTGGTCACACCAGACACTGACTGGTTTTCTGACCCCCCCCAGACCCCCCCAATAAAGCAAAACTGCACATTTCAGAGTGGCCTTTTATTGTGGCCAGCCTAAGGCACACCTGTGCAATAATCATGCTGTCTAATCAGCATCTTGATATGCCACACCTGTGAGGTGGGATGGATTATCTCGGCAAAGGAGAAGTGTTCACTAACACAGATTTAGACAGATTTGTGAACAATATTTGTGAGAAATGGTCTTTTGTGTATATAGAAAATGTTTTAGATCTTTGAGTTCAGCTCATGAAAAATGGGAGCAAAAACAGAAGTACTCGTACTCGTACGTACTCGTCGTCCTCCGCGGGGCCGTCCTCAGCCCAGACAGTCCTCTCCCCAGCAACTTCCGTCAGCTCTTCCGCGGGAACCCCGAGGCATTCCCAGGCCAGCTGGGTGATGTAGTCCCTCCAGCGTGTCCTGGGGCGGCCCCGAGGTCTCCTCCTGGTTGGACACGCCCGAAACACCTCCCAAGGGAGCCGTCCAGAAGGCATCCTTACCAGATGCCCGAACCACCTCAACTGGCTCCTCTCGATGTGGAGGAGCACCGGCTCTACTCCGAGTCCCTCCCGGATGTCCGAGCTCCTCACCCTATCCCTAAGGCTGAGCCCGGCCACCCTGCGGAGGAAAGTCATTTTGGCCGCTTGTACTCACGATCTCATTCTTTCGGTCACTACCCAGAGCTCGTGACCATAGGTGAGGGTTGGAACGTAGATCGACCGGTAAATCAAGAGCTTCGCTTTCTGGCTAAGCTCCCTCTTCACCACAACGGACCGGTTAAGCACCTGCATCACTGCTGACGCCGCCCCAATCCGCCTGTCAATCTCCCGCTCCATCCTACCCTCACTCGTGAACAAGATCCCGAGATCCCAGAAGTGTTGCGTTTATATTTTTGTTCAGTGTAATATCCACTAATTAATAAT
Organism: Epinephelus lanceolatus; assembly: GCF_041903045.1. Lineage (NCBI taxonomy): Eukaryota > Metazoa > Chordata > Actinopteri > Perciformes > Serranidae > Epinephelus > Epinephelus lanceolatus. The sequence continues at coordinate 1,025,521 of NC_135751.1, forward strand.
CGGAAGATCAGGGGTTCGATCCCGGGCTCCTCCAGTCCACATGTCAAAGTATCCCTGTGCAAGATCCTGAACCCCAAATCCCAATGACTGTTCCGTTGTGAGTGCATGTGAATGGTTGCTGAGTAGCGGGTGGCATGTATGGTAGCCACCAGTGTGTGAATGTGTAGTCTCGCCACCAGACAATCAGAGATCTCTGCCTTCTGATAGTCTGGGGACACTCCTTTCTAAAGTGTGTTTAACACACCGGCGAAAACGGCCGGCAACAAAGCAACGCCTCTAGCATTTTTGAAAAGGACACGCCTTCTCGGAAATGTGCGCTCCCCTTTTTCTCGTCCGCAAGGAAACAAACACACACAGAGCTTGAAAATGGATGCCGAGAGATTTAACTCCGTTTTATCAAACGTGTGCTCATCCGTGAAGAAAATATTTTTTCCAGCGGATGCCTTAGTTACAACATTATTGAGGTAACTGGAGTAGTTTCATGTTGTATCCGACAACGGGAGGCTTTAAACAGATGACGTCCTGATGTTAGCTTTGCTGCTGCTGTTAGCTGTCCCTGTCAGCTGCAGCCACTGATGCTTTCTAGACATCATGATTTCCCAAAACTGAATAAATACCACACATAGCAACACAAAACTGCTTTGCTAGCTCAACCATGTTGTAACTAAGATATCTGCTGGAAAAAATATTTTTTTCACGGACCGGTTAATGAGTTATTACCTATTACAGACACTGCTAACGGCTAAGAAATAGTAATGTTTGTTCAAACATTGTGTTTATAGACTTTACAAACATCAGATTAGTCTAAACGGTGATACAGTGATGTCAAAAATGTGATATATGTATGTATGTATATATATATATACATATATATATATACAGTACAGGCCAAAAGTTTGGACACACCTTCTCATTCTATGCATTTTCTTTATTTTCATGACTATTTACATTGTAGATTCTCACTGAAGGCATCAAAACTATGAATGAACACATGTGGAGTTATGTACTTAACAAAAAAAGGTGAAATAACTGAAAACATGTTTTATATTCTAGTTTCTTCAAAATAGCCACCCTTTGCTCTGATTACTGCTTTGCACACTCTTGGCATTCTCTCCATGAGCTTCAAGAGGTAGTCACCTGAAATGGTTTTCCAACAGTCTTGAAGGAGTTCCCAGAGGTGTTTAGCACTTGTTGGCCCCTTTGCCTTCACTCTGCGGTCCAGCTCACCCCAAACCACCTGGATTGGGTTCAGGTCCGGTGACTGTGGAGGCCAGGTCATCTGCCGCAGCACTCCATCACTCTCCTTCTTGGTCAAATAGCCCTTACACAGCCTGGAGGTGTGTTTGGGGTCATTGTCCTGTTGAAAAATAAATGATTGTCCAACTAAACGCAAACCGGATGGGATGGCATGTCGCTGCAGGATGCTGTGGTAGCCATGCTGGTTCAGTGTGCCTTCAATTTTGAATAAATCCCCAACAGTGTCACCAGCAAAACACCCCCACACCATCACACCTCCTCCTCCTCCATGCTTCACAGTGGGAACCAGGCATGTGGAATCCATCCGTTCACCTTTTCTGCGTCTCACAAAGACACGGCGGTTGGAACCAAAGATCTCAAATTTGGACTCATCAGACCAAAGCACAGATTTCCACTGGTCTAATGTCCATTCCTTGTGTTTCTTGGCCCAAACAAATCTCTTCTGCTTGTTGCCTCTCCTTAGCAGTGGTTTCCTAGCAGCTATTTGATTGCCTGATTGGCCTGATTGGCGCAGTCTCCTCTTAACAGTTGTTCTAGAGATGGGTCTGCTGCTAGAACTCTGTGTGGCATTCATCTGGTCTCTGATCTGAGCTGCTGTTAACTTGCGATTTCTGAGGCTGGTGACTGGGATGAACTTATCCTCAGAAGCAGAGGTGACTCTTGGTCTTCCTTTCCTGGGTCGGTCCTCATGTGTGCCAGTTTCGTTGTAGCGCTTGATGGTTTTTGCGACTCCACTTGGGGACACATTTAAAGTTTTTGCAATTTTCCGGACTGACTGACCTTCATTTCTTAAAGTAATGATGGCCACTCGTTTTTCTTTAGTTAGCTGATTGGTTCTTGCCATAATATGAATTTTAACAGTTGTCCAATAGGGCTGTCGGCTGTGTATTAACCTGACTTCTGCACAACACAACTGATGGTCCCAACCCCATTGATAAAGCAAGAAATTCCACTAATTAACCCTGATAAGGCACACCTGTGAAGTGGAAACCATTTCAGGTGACTACCTCTTGAAGCTCATGGAGAGAATGCCAAGAGTGTGCAAAGCAGTAATCAGAGCAAAGGGTGGCTATTTTGAAGAAACTAGAATATAAAACATGTTTTCAGTTATTTCACCTTTTTTTGTTAAGTACATAACTCCACATGTGTTCATTCATAGTTTTGATGCCTTCAGTGAGAATCTACAATCTAAATAGTCATGAAAATAAAGAAAACGCATTGAATGAGAAGGTGTGTCCAAACTTTTGGCCTGTACTGTATATATATATATATATATATATAGAGAGAGCTAAAAGCTCTGCTGGTTTTCTACCCGGAAGTATTTGTAAACAACAAGGCGATTCCCGCTATAGTCCGGCCGGACGGATGAGTCATGGCCTTGTAAAAGATTATGTTTGTTTCTTTTAGTTGGCGAGAATGTGTTGCCGCAAACGCGACAAACATCCACTAACTTTGACAGCGTTTTCTGCGAGCGCGGCTGAGCCATTTTGTACCTCTACACGTGTTTCTAGTGGGACTATGTTTACAAGCACAAGAGTTCAGCGAGCCACCGAAGGACCGCCCTGCAGATTTACTATTGGTTCTGCAACATAGGGAGTTTTTTTAAACTCTGAAATTGTATCCGCCCATCTAAACACAAAATCAGGGAGAGAGTCATCAGTCTTTAGTTAAGCAAAGCGTCTAAAGACTGACTTGTGAGTCTAGTGAATGTGTGTGAATGGGTGAATGTGACATGTAGTGTAAAAAGCGCTTTCAGTGGCCAGAAGACTAGAAAAGCACTATACAAGTGCAGTCAATTTACCAGACAGGTGTTGTGTAGAAGTCTGTTCCCCTGTTGAATAGTGCTTCCCATAGTGCTCCCCTCGGTGGTTAAGTAAGGGATAAGGTTTGGTTTAGATTTAGGTAGGGAGGAAACACATCAACGGGGATACAGTCTGCAGCACAACACCAGCACACAAAGGTACTTCAAAAACCGTCAAGGTTTTACCCCTTTTGGGGGAATAGGAAAGCAAAGATCCTAGAGATGTCAATGTAGTTTGATGTTTGTTTGGAGTCTAATTTTGATATATTTGTATGAAACAAATGTGTCTTTCACAGACATGTCTAATAATTGTTATATGACCTCGACTGACACTGAGCGTTCCTTAATAGGTTAAGGCTAATCTCTGTCATGCCCCTTCAATATTTCCCCATCCAAGTGGATCAACGGCCCAACACAGTGGCCGGATTGATTATCCAGACATCTATTCATATTTGAATTTGAGTCACCAGGTATTGTTAGGATAAGTGTTGTCTGTAAATAACCAACCTGTTAATAAAATTCCCTCACATTGTCCTGCTGGTTTCAGGTGTAATGTCAAATATTTTGGTGAAATTGGGTTCAAAATGAGATGGAATAGAAAATATTGTGGATACAGAACAAATTACAAGATATTGAAAATTACTAAGATTATTAAGACACGCTGTCAGCTGATCTGAATACCATTTGAAACACTGATATCTACAGTCCAAAGAATGTCTGTGTGAAGTTGGTAGCATTTGAAAGACTTGTGGGGATAAAGATGTTAATTGATTTCGTATAAATCCCTATGGCTGATTACTAGATATAAACTTTTCACATTAGTGGCGTCCCCTAGTGGCAGAATATTCCAAGACTGTGTAGCGAAACTCAGACAAAGCATCCAAATATATGTATCAAGTTTGGTTACAATTGTTTCAGCCAATTTCAAATAATGAGTATTTATGTAAAATTGAGTTTAAAAGTTTAAAATAATTTAAAATATTAAATCGGATTGATATATTAAAATTCTCATGCTAACTTTAGATAAGCAATGTCTGTAGATGATCCTGCCAAGGTTTCGGGACATTGGGTCCAACAGTTTCTGATAAGTTCTCAAAAAATTAGATTTAGAGGACATTACGAAAAAGGACATTTTTAGAGCAGAAGATACTTCCACCTTTCGTGGCAGTGTGATACATGGCCAGGCAGCATCAGTATGTAACGCAGCTGGACTTAACCTTTCATGGTGTTATGATTCACTGCCGGTCAGCCAGACAGTATCTTTCACAGCAGTATGATATGCCACTGGACCACTCCAGGTTGAAACACTGCCAGTTGCAATGTAATATACAGAGAGCTGCAAAGTCCTTATTGGGCAGGCAGAAGGAGTGGTTACTGGGTCCAACAAACCCTGAACTTTCACCTGAGAGCCTGGTGTTTGCTTTCCATATGAAGGTAGAGCCAAACCATGATGTTTTTTTTTCTACACCTAACCACATGATTTTGTTGCCTAAACCTAACTACGTGCTTTTGTTGCCTAAACCTAGCCATGTGCTTTTGTTGCCTAAACCTGACCACATGCTTTTGTTGTCTAAACGTAACCATATGCTTTTTTGCCTAAACCTAACTGTAAGAGCCAAATGCAGGCAAAGGGTTAATCGGGTCTGTCAATATGTTGCCCCTCCCACTCACTGTATTTAGGTAGGAACTAACCTGTTGCCGGTGGGTGTTGCTGCCCGGAAGGCTAACAGTTTTTGACCACACACACACATACACACCCGTCACTGCATGCAAAACGCTGATTGTTTTATGGATTGTTGATTGTGGACTGCAATAAATGGACCAAGGGCTCGCATCACAGTTTGTTGTCGGACTCTCTACTTTGAACAAACGCGGTAACGTTTAAGTGTGTGTCAACTAGGTCGACCCGTGGCAGCAGCCCTCAGTGGCTTAAAGCACTTTAGGCTTAGCCTCTACATCAAGTCAAAAACTTTGCCAAAGAAGCCGGTTTGAAGACAAAACCTCGGCATGTCAAATGTTTGCGGTGCTGGACAGTATTGGAGCTGTAGCCAGAGGAAGAGGAAGAGAATTGTGCATTTTGGATTAGCCTTCTGTGCCAGCTGCTTTTCATCTGCGTGTCGGCTGACTGCGTTTGGAGGAGCTGTGGATTTGCCGGATGTGACAGAGCGGGCAGTGGACGGGCCGGAGCCGGTGTCAGGATCATCGGCCTACACGCATCTCTTCTCATTGCATCATCTATTGAAGACGCTGTAGATCTTCACACCGAGCCAACTTCATAAAGTTCATCATGGGAAGGTATGTGTAGTGCGCTACCAACGTTTAAATGGCCATCTAGCTAAAATGTGTGTACACAATTGCTTAATTCTGATGCATCGGTTGTGAAGGGGATGAACGAACTTTGTATTGTCATATTCGTTGCAAACTGTTGACTGTCAATATGAGCCATGAGGGCACGGACAAGCCACCGCTTGTGGGCTCCAATCCTGAGGCGCCGGTTGAGTCCGGTATAACGAACATTGTTACTGGTGACAGTGAGGAAATAGTCAAGCCCAAGCAGGGTACTAAACTTACTGTTAAAGCCTTGTGTGACAAATTGGACAGATTGCAAAAAAGTAGAAAATCAAAACTAATTAAAGCTGGTAAATTTAGAAACACGATACATGATTTAATGTCAAGCGGCAATGTTTTGCAGGTGCAACAAGCTTTTGATGAGTTTCTTGAGTTATGTGATGAAACAAGGTGTATGCATGATTCTGCGGTGGGTTTATTGCCACCAGAAGAGCATGAGAAAAATGACATATGGTTCCACTAACCGTAAAGGAGCTACACAAACTGGAGGAGCAGGAGCAACAATTAAAGAGAAAAAACAACAAATGGAATTGGAAGCAGAGATCGCAGCACAAACTGCTAAGTTAAACATCTTGGAAGCAGGTGGAAGTAGTGCCTCTCAAACCTCATTAAATGGTGCAAACTCCAAATATGAACAGGAAAAAAAAAGAATGACTCCTTGTAACACCCTTAACCCTATGGCCAAGGACTATAGTCCTGTGGCACAGGCCTCACAGCCAAAGGATTGGTCATTGCCACGTCAACCATCAGCAATGGATTGTAGGCCAAAGCAAAACATCTCATTTCCAGTGGAAAGAGACACAGGAGCACATGCTTACAATCCCTTGGAAACATCACAAGCTCCACCAATTATGACTGCATGGCCAAATCAAAGCAACACTCAATATGTAAATCAACAAAACCAAAATGAACCAGTAAGCCTACCACCTGACAATACTGTTGCCATTATGCATAAACAAAATGAAATAACAGCTTCTCTTGTCGACCAGCAGAGGTTGCTGTCTCTGCCCACACGAGACATTCCTGTATTTGAAGGAGATCCACTGCAATATCAAGCCTTTATTAGAGCATTTGAACAACTTGTGGAGGACAAAGCCAGCCAAGCTGACTGCTTATACTATCTGGAACAATTTACCCAAGGACAGCCAAGGGAACTGATTCGAAGCTGTCAGCATATGGCTCCTGAGCGGGGCTACATCACAGCAAAGTGTCTTCTGGAGGAGCACTTTGAAAACAAGTATAGGATCGCCACTGCTTATATAGCGAAGGCTCTAGCTTGGCCAATGATAAAATCTGAGGATGCCAAAGCCCTGCAGGCTAATGTTTTGTTCTTAAGAGGATGTTGCAATGTAATGGAGGAACTGCAGTACATGCAGGAGTTGGATTTGCCAACCAACATGAGGATGGTCATTTCAAAGCTACTATACAAGCTCCGAGAGAGGTGAAGATATAAGGTTTAGGATATAATGGAAAGTTCCCATGACAAAGCTCATTTTAATGACGTAGTCAGGTTTCTGGAGAAACATGTAAAAATGCTGTCTGACTGTCTTTGGTGACACTGAGGGTGCATCATCAAATGTTAAATGTTAAAGTTAAACCTCTCAACAGTCTTAATGTACAACCAACACAGTCAAAGCACAAGGGCGGTAGCTTTGCCACTACTGTAACACAGAAGGAGCCAAGCACGTACCAGTAGGTCAAGGAAACAGGCCAGCCTGTCTTGCCACTGCTGTTCACGCGCTCATCTTGAAAAATGCCAACAATTTACAGGTTAAAGGCACAGAGATAAGATCCACCTTTTAAAGGAAAAGGGCATTTGCTTTGGATGCTTAAGTATTGGACATTTAAGCCGCAACTGCAGTAAACGCCTGGTCTGTGCAGTCTGTGAACAGCAACATCCCACTGTGCTTCAGGTCAACAAGACTAATGTGGAGGAATGGAGCGTCATCAGCTTCTCCACCAGCAGCAGTGTCGCCTCCTTCTCAGACATGTGGTCGAACAGGGGACGGAAAAGACCGTCTGACAGGGATGAAGGGGGGCGCTCCGCTGCTTGAGCGACTCCTGACGTGCGGCTCGTTTAATGTGTCTTTTTGTCGTTATCTGTGCACTTCTTGTGAGTATTTAACAACACAGAGCAAGATAAGAATGTTGACTCTTAATCTTGCAATCTGGGGAATCCTGATTCTCTTCGTGAGCCCTGCATTTGGATGTTGGGAAAGACGGGGGAACCTGGACACAACTCACCCAGGACGGCGTGTGTACGCACGCTGGGAACTGATAGAGCTCAACCCAGCCAGCGTTAATGTGGACCTAAGATCGACTTCCCTCCTTGCCGAGATCCCCCACCACTTGCTACGGGGATATTACAACAAACGGATCTGGAGGAAAAGAGGGTCCAGAGGAGGGGTCAGAAATCGGCTACGAAGGAGAGGTAGCAGGCTTCCACTACCTGCCATCACGCTGTCAAATGTCCGGTCACTGAACAATAAAATGACTGAACTCTCCGCACTCATCCAGTACAACTCAGACTATAGGCAAACTAGCCTTTTTTGCTTTACAGAATCGTGGCTGTCAGAGGGCGTTGATATACACATCGATGGATTTAACATTATACGACTTGACAGGGACACAGTAGGAACACGGAAGTCAGTCGGGGCGGTCTCTGCCTGGCTGTCAACAACAGCTGGACAACCAACTACACAGTGAGAGAGAGTGACAGCTGCAGACACTATGAGCTCCTGTGTCCTTCAGACCCCATTATCTGAATTCACACAAATCACAATAATATTGGCATATGTTCCTGGACCTGACTTCAACCTGGTGGCAGACCACATCGCGGACTTTTATCACAACGCTGTCACCCGAACTGGTGAACAGCCGGTGTTCCTGCTTGGGGTTTTCAACAGGTGTGACGTCACCACCATGTTGTCAAATCTGGAACAATATGTGACATCCCCCACCAGATTTGACAAGATGTTGGATCTCTGCTATGGAAACATACCGGGTGCATATATTTCCAAAGCCCACCCACTCCTTGGTCGTTCAGATCACAATGTCATTCTCCTAATTCCAAAGTACAGACAAAAACTGAAAATAGACAAAATACAGACAAAAACCAACAAAACATGGGACAACAACTCTATTGAGGAACTCAGGGGCTGTATAGAACTGACTGACTGGGATGTGTTTTTCAAGAGCAATGATTCTGATCTGAACCAGCTAGGGATGCACCGAATATTCGATAACCGAATATATTCGGCCAAATATTGCAAAAAACACACATTCGGTATTTGGTGGAATAAGACCAAGGACGAATAATAGCGGCATGTTTTGATAACGCAATCAAATGGCGTGCTGTGACGGGCGGAATAAAATGTCGGCAGTGTGGCGATCCACCCGTCACGGCACTCGCATTTGCGACTAAAAATAGTTTTGAGCGAGCAAAACAGGCTTAAATCATTCAGCACGCTGTGCGAGCAGCCTACAGATTTCAACCACCAGCAGAAACAAAAGGTGAATCCCATTGGTTGTGGGTTGAACAGGGGTCACAGACACAGTATTCCTGTCAAATACGGCGGCTATCGGCTTACCGGCGACGGACAAGTCGGTTCCAATAATATCCTCTTCTTGGCGTCATGACTGCCCAGAAGTACCTGAACGGCCGAGCCAGCCGAACACAGGTATGTGACGTGTCAGAGGAGAAACGAGCCATCCACATTACTCTTTCTGGCAGTAACGGCCCACAAACCTCACCGCACTTTAGGGACTGTTCCTTACTTATGAAGGGACTTGTCAGGGGAGGAGGGTGGCTGGTTGATTCTTATTTTATTTATTTATTTTATTTTGATCCCCCCTATGTAAATCACTGATTGATGCTGTTTTTGAAGTATGAATAAGTCAATAAGTAATTTATTCCATTGAAATATCATTGATGTATTATAGAAAAGTGATTTATCTTTTTATAAATGACAAAAGGCACATCTGCCTCATTTTCGCTATGGTATTGTGATACTACTCAGAACCATAATATTTTCATTGGTATCGCACAGTGGGTCCCAATTTTGGTACCGTGACAACACTAATCTGGAGGGGGTTCATCTGCAAAAACTAATGAAAAACTAATGAAAAACTAAACAATGATATTTGGTATTCAGTACTCGGTATTCGGCCAAGCGTTTAATAATATTCGGCTTCGGCTTCGGCCACAAATTTTCATTTCGGTGCATCCCTAGAACCAGCAAACTGACTCAATCTCCTCCTATTTGACCTTCTGTGCTGATTCTGTCATTCCATCTAAACAAGTTAGACTGTACCCAAATAACAAGCCCTGGGTGAAAAAAGACCTGAAAATATGCCTGAATAAGAAGAAGCTGGCATTTCTGAGAGGAGACAGACAGAAGGTGAATGAGCTGGAAAAAGAATTCAGACAAAAATCTGGGCAGGCCAGAATCCAATACAAGAACAAAGTGGAACAACAATTTACAACAGGGAATGCAAGGGAGGCTTGGCAAGGGCTCAACGCCATGATGGGCAAAAAACAGAAGCCAGCCCAAATCAACTGTCCTGACCCCACCTCATTTGCAGAGCAGCTAAACACTTTTTATGGCAGATTTGACAACCCACAACAACCACTGAGAGACTGGAATTCCAGCAGTCCCAGCCCCCCACACAGTCCAGTCAAGTTAAAAGGCAGAGTGCTGGGGAATGTGCTACTCAACTGGGGGGTATCATGACCCTACTTTTCCAAATGCTCCTGGACTCAGGTTTTGTTCCTCATTCATGGAAAGAATCCACCATCATACCCATACCCAAAATCACAAATGCAAAAGTCCCAAAGGATTACAGACTAGTCGCACTCACATCTGTATTATGTAAATGCATGGAGAGGGTGGTGTATGGCCTGCTAAGTTCTTCAGTCGCTGATAAACTGGACCCGTTCCAGTTTGCCTATAAAGCACGACGAGGGGTGGAAGACACCTGCCGACACTCCTGGACACGGTCACTAAAAACATGGACCACCCTCACTCATGCTCCAGGATTTTATTTAAGGATTTCTCCTCGGCCTTCAACACAGTCAAGATAAACACCTTGCTCAACCGCCTCACTAAACTACAGGTCAATCCGATACTGGTAAGCTGGATCAAAGACTTCCTACGAGACAGGCCTCAACATGTAACAGTGAATGGAAAAACATCACACAATATTGTGTTAAACACAGGGGTCCCTCAGGGATGTGTTTTATCTCCCATCCTGTTCTCCATCTACACAAACAACATAATGGGCAGCACAGACAATATGACACTTCTCAAATACGCAGATGACATGGCCTTGGTGGCTCACCTAACTGACTCCATCAGCCTTGCACCATATCACCAGCAGGTGGACTCACTGATCACCCTCATTGAGGAGAGTTCACTGGAATTGAACACCTCCAAAACTAAGGAGCTGTGCTGCTGCAGAAGAACAACATCTGGGGATGCTGCCCACACACTGCTCCAACCACTGGTGATCAAAGGGCAGGTAGTGGAGCAGGTGGAACACTTCAAATACCTGGGCATTGAGGTCAACAGAGCATTGTCCTTTTCTGACCACAGCAGCAACATTTACAAAAAGGCTCAACAGCGCCTCTTTCTGCTAAGGAAGCTGAGGACTTTTAATGTAAGCAAAAAATGTTTTAACAGTTGTTTACAAATCGCTCATTGAGTCAGTCCTAACCTAACAACATCTCATCCTGGTACACCTTCCTTTCTGTTAAAGACAAATCCAAACTGTGTAAAGTCATCAAACATGCTACCAAAATAACAGGCACCACTCAGACCTCATTGACAGATCTTCACACACAGGCAGTTAAACGGAAGGCCAACACCATCATATACGACCCCTCACATCCACTCCACAGTTCATTTCAACTCCTCCCATCTGGCCGCTGTTACAAGGTACCATTAGCAAGAACAAACATAGTAAAGAAATCATTCATTCCTACCGCCATCAACATTATCAATAAATCTTAAGGGTTTGACTCAGGGTTCTTAGCTTTATGTGTGTTGCTCTATACTGTATTGGTATGTATTTTATGTCTTTTTATGTCTTTTATGTATTTTTAACTTGTGTTTTATTGTGAGCCACATCAAAGACGAATTTCCACTGCTCTGCAATGGGCAATAAAGTTCTTTCTGATTCTGATTCTGATTCTGATTGTATTCTTTCCATCGTTCCAGTGCAGGTCAAGGCCACAACAGGAAGTAGAGTTATACAGACCTATGCGTTCTTGGATCCAGGAAGTTCAGCCACTTTCTGCTCGGAAGACCTCATGCATAAACTGAACATGGCAAGAAAAAGAACTGACAACCATGGTGCAGGAAAAGGTTGTTCCTGCTTACTCCTTAGCTGGGCTGGAGGTGTCTGCTTTGAACGAAAACAACTTCTATCCTCTCCCAGAAATTCTCACTCAGAAGAAGATGCAGGTAACTACAGATAACGTTGAAAAAATGGCCATATCTGTCAAAAATTCCCATTCCCACCATAAAGGCTAGTGTCGACATGTTAAAAGGAAGTAACGCTCCCAGGTTATTGGAGCTGTGGGAAACTGTCAACAGCCAAGGAGATGGCCTGTACGCTATAAGGACAGTGTTGGGCTGGGTCATCAATGGTCCTCTGAATGGAAGCAGGAATGCCAGCAACCATGATATGGCTCTTTTCTCTGTTTTGGTGAACAGAATTTCTGTTTCCAACTTGGAACTTATGCTGAAGAATCAGTATGATCATGATTTCAACGAGGTGCCGTCCGAGGAAAAGCAGGCATCTAGAGAGGACCTACGGTTTATGAAGATCATGGAGGGCTCTGCAACGTTGCAAAAAGGGAGGTACTATTTGAAGCTGTCCTTTAAGAATGCTGATGTCCTCCTGCCGAATAACTTTCCAGTGGCCAAACAGAGGATGCTTGGATTGAGGAGGAGGTTTGTGAATGATCCAAAGTTTCATCTGGAATACTCTAGCTACATGAAGGGAGTTACTGACAAGGGGTACGCAGAGCAAGTTCCTCAGGAGCAGATGTTGTGCAGTGGAAGAATGTGGTACATCCCACATCACAGGGTTTTCCATCTCAGAAAGGCTTCTCTTCAAGTGGTGTTCGACTGTAGCTCCATGTATCAAGGGACATCTCTAAATCAAGAACTACTGCAAGGGCCCAACCTCACCAGCTCACTACTTGGAGTTTTGCTTCAGTTCAGGCAGGAGCCCGTGGCATTAATGGGTGATGTGCAAGTGATGTACCATCAGGTGAAGGTTGTGCAGCAAGATAGAGATGTCCTTCGATTTCTTTAGTGGCCGGAAGAAGACCTCAGCAGAGATTTCAAGGCCTACAGAATGACTGCGCATCTGTTCTGGGCTGTGTCGTCACCCAATTGTGCTTGTTATGCACTGAAGAAAACTGCCAACGACAACATGGTTGATTTCTCTGCCGAGACTATTCAAGCGGTGAAGCGACATTTTTATGTGGATGACTGCCTGATGAGCATGGGCTCGGAAAAGGAGGCTATCCAAATGGTCCAGGATCTCAGCACCCTCTGTAAGAGAGGTGGGTTCATTCTAGAGAAGTGGATCAGCAACAGTCGGACGGTTTTGCAGACTATTGCAGATGACCAGTTGGCCAAGGATCTAAAGGAGCTCGATTTGGACAGAGAGAAGCTCCCCATTGAGCAAGCTTTGGGCCTCCTCTGGTGTATCGAATCGGATGCCTTCAAATTCAAGATGGAGGTGAAAGCGCAGCCTCATACCAGGCGTGGAATGTTGTCCACAAGTAGTTCTGTGTATGATCCTTTAGGAATGTTGGCACCAGTCACTCTGTCTGCCAAGATGATGCTGCAGGAGCTGTGCAGGAGAGGCCAGGGCTAGGATGAGGCATTGCCACTCGATACTGAAAACCTGTGGAAAAGGTGGCTGAAGGATATTGAGGTGCAGGTTGTCATTCAAGGTGGATCGCTGTGTAAAACCACAGGACTTTGGTGAGCCGCTACACAGCCAATTACATCACTTCGCTGATGCCAGTACAGAAGGTTATGGGGTTGTAACTTACCTCAGGCTTCAAAATAGCAGAAACAAAGTTCACGTTGCTTTTCTTTTGAGAAAGGCCAGGGTCACACCATTGAAGACCTTGACTGTTCCACGGCTGGAGCTAACAGCTGCCGCCCTAGCCTCAAGAGTGGGTGTAATGCTGAGGGCAGAGCTTGAACTTCACCTTGATAAATCTTGGTTTTGGACCGATAGTACGTCAGTTTTAAAGTACATCAACAATGACAACAGACGTTTCCACACATTCGTGGCAAATCGGGTTGCTTCCATCAGAGAGGTTTCGGATCCTTCACAATGGAGGCACGTGGGAACCAAAGAGAACCCAGCCAACATTGCATCCAGAGGAATAAGGGCGCCAGACTTTCTGAAGGATCGCAGTTGGCTCAAGGGTCCTAAGTTTCTTTGGGGTTCCAAAGAAGAGTGGCCAGCCTGCTATGGCATTGACATCAAAGTGGAGCTGGATGATCCAGAGGTCAAGAAAGATGTTTTGGTGAATGTCATCAGTACCAAGCCATCCAGCACGGACCATCTTCTCACTTATTTCTCGGACTGGAGAAAGCTCAAGGTGTCGGTAGCTTGGTTCTTGCTGCTCAAAGCCATCTTGTTAGAGCTTAGTCGTCTGAGGAAGGCCTCTGGAGCTGTACAAGTGGATGAAGTGGGAAGACGAAGGGCCATAATCACGGAGAGGACAAAACCCTTGGCATCAAGTGATATGTCTGAGGCTGAGTCAGCCATTGTTCGTTATTGTCAGCAGCAAATGTTTCAAGATGAGCTTTCCTCTTTGCTGTCCAAGGGAACAGTAAGCCGACAAAGTTCCATTTACTAGCTGGATCCGATCGTGGAGGATGGACTCCTAGGAGTCGGGGGGAGACTTAGTAAAGGAGCCATGCCTTTGGAGACTAAACATCCGCTCATCCTCTCCAAGGATCACTACATTTCCAAGCTCATCCTCAAAGATTCTCATCAGCTGTTGGGTCACAGTGGCCAAATCCATTCATTGTCAACACTAAGGAGGAAGTTTTGGATTACATGTGCCAATTCAGCAGTGAGGAGTGTGATCTCCAATTGCAGTTTTTGCAGGTGTCGTCATGGAAGGCTTGTGGAACAGAAGATGGCTGATCTTCCTAAGGAACGAATCGACCCAGATCTCCCTCGATTCATGAACGTTGGGATCGAGTATTTTGGGCCTCTGGACGTGAAGAAAGGTAGAACCACGTACAAGCAATATGGAGTGATCTTTACCTGCTTGGTTAGTAGAGCAGTCCATTTGGAGGTGGCAAGCTCTTTGGAGACTGATGCTTGTATAAATGCTCTGCATCGGTTCATCAGTAGAAGAGGGCAAGTGGTCCTTATCAAGTCAGATAATGGAACTAACTTCCACGGTGCAGAACAAGAATTGAAAGAAGCTCTCTCTGCATTGGATAATGAGTGCATCCAACAGGCTCTTACTCCTGCTAACGCTGAATGGCAGTTTAATCCACCAGGGGGGCTCTCATCATGGCGGGGTGTGGGAACGACTGATAAGTTCTGTAAGAGGCATTCTCAGTTCAGTTTTACACCAGCAGGTGTTGGATGATGATGGGCTCCACACGGTTATGTGTGAGGCAGAATCTATTCTTAATGATCGCCCAATCACTAAACTGTCTGATGATCCGAACAATTTGGAGCCTTTAACCCCAAATCACCTGCTTCTGTTAAAGGGAAAGCCTGCCATGCCTCCTGGGCTCTTTGAGGCAACCGATATAGTATATGTAAAACGACGGAGACAACACCTTACCGACCTATTTTGGAAGCAATTCATTCAGGAGTATTTGCCGTTGTTTCAGGAGAGGCAGAAGTGGAATCAGAGGAAAAGAAGTTTGAAGATTGGAGACGTGGTGCTAATCATGGATCCTGCAGCCCCCCGTGGATCTTGGCCTCTTGGAAAGGTGTTAGAGATCTTACCAGACAAAAGTGGCCTGGTGTGTTCTGTCACTCTGCAAACCAAAACTAACGTTATCAAAAGACCTCTAACAAAGTTGTGTTTGGTACAAGAGGTGGATTCATGGTATTAAGGTGCATTTTGAATGTTTGGGTTTACATTTGGCTTTTCTGTTTTGTATTGAATTGTTGAGTCTGATGCCAGTCATTAAATTCTGATGGCTCATCCAGATCCAGATGGTCAAAATCAGGTAAAAATTTGGACATGTTTGTTGTGGCAAGTCAAAACACTCACTCAGAGAGTGAAAGTCTGGCTCTGAAATCTCACGTCTCACGAGATTCTCCTTCTTCTTTGGTGTTTTACTGTACAGTCTATGGTGTTTTTTGGCAGTTGGTTTCATGAGACTTGAGTTGTTGCAGGAAGTTACCGCTGGAGCGAGCTTACAAATGTGACTGTTTGGAGTACTTATGGCTGAATTTTTACCTGATTTTGACCAACTGGATCTGGATGAGCCATTTGAATTTGATGACCGCCCGTATTTATTTGAACACGGAGTACATGGACATACACGGACACAGAGCTCAGCGAAGAGGGACGAGGAGAGAGAGGGAGCAGGCAGAGGAAGTGTTTTGACTTGCCACAACAAATATGTCCAATTCCAGCTAAAGGTAAAGACAGACGTTCATTTCTCCTTTCCGTTATGTTGTCGGATAAATATACTAACAATCCTAGCCTATCTGTGTTAAAGAATGCCAGGGAGATGAAGGACTTCAGACCAGTGGCACTCACATCCATACTTTGTAAGTGTATGGAGAGGGTGGTGAGTGATCACCTCACTGCTATGGTGGCGGACAGGCTTGACCCACTCCAGTTTGCCTATAAGGCAAAGCGTGGGGTGGAGGATGCCTGTTTGACTCTCCTGGACACAGTTTGCAGACACCTGGACTCCCCACACCCTCACACACGGATTTTATTCATGGACTTTTCTTCCGCTTTTAACACAGTCAACACGGTCACCCTCTGCAACCGCCTTCTGGATCTACAAGTCAACCCATCACTTATCCTGTGGATAAAAGACTTCCTGCAGGACCGGCCTCAGTATGTGGTGGTAAATGGTTTTAAATCCAAGAACATGATTTTAAACACTGGTGTCCCCCAGGGCTGTGTTTTATCGCCGATTTTATTTTCCATTTACACAAACAACATAACAAGCAATAACAGTGACATTTCCCTTTTTAAGTATGCAGATGATATGGCCCTGCTGGCCCACATCAAGGACCACATGTCTCTGGCTGCCTACTATCAGCAGGTTAACACCCTGATGCTCTGGATCAAAGAGAGCTCTCTGGAGCTTAACATCTCCAAGACCAAGGAGCTGTGTTGTGGGGGGAGGCGAACATCTTCCCCCCAACCTCTCTTTGAACCTCTGAGGCTGAACGGGCAGGCAGTGGAGCAGGTGGAGGCCTTCCGATACCTGGGCACAGAGATTGATACCCGCCTGTCCTTCTCCCAGCACACAGACGCTGTGTGCAAGAAGGCTCAGCAACGCCTGTTCCTGCTTTGATGTCAGAGAGGATATTTTAACAGCTGTCTACAAATCACTCATAGAATCTGTACTCACTTTTAATATCACGTCCTGGTTCACCTTCACCTCTGTTAAAGACAAATCAAAGCTTTCCCGGATCATTAATCAAGCAAGCAAAATAACTGGCAAAACTCAAAATCAATTGTCAGCCCTCCACACCCGAGCAGTTAAAAGGAAAGCCAACCTCATTACACAGGATCCCGCCCACCCCCTGCACAAGTCCTTCCAACTCCTGCCACCAGGCCGCCGCTATAAAGTCCCCCATCTAAGAAAAACATCGACAAAAACTCATTCATACCCACTGCCATAAACATCTTAAATAAATAATGAACAATGGACAAAAATAACCCTGATGCACTATGTCACTTTACACATATCCACACCTTTTATCTTGTCTATTTTTACAGTTTTAATTTTATACTTGTTTTTAAGATCTATACACACTGTGTGTGCTTTCAGAATCTGTGTTGTGCGATTGTTTCCAATCAGTGTACTGTCTTGTTTTGTATGTGGAGCCACGTCAAAGAAGATTTTCTGTTACGACAGACAATAAAGTTTTCTGAATCTGAATCTGAAGAAATGCTTTTTTAGTGGACGTATTTTGACATTATTTGACGTGGTCTGAGTGCCCTATTATTTAACATTCAACGCACTCACGAGCTGCAGGCAGGTCCGCCCGAGCTTCGTACTGGAGAAATGTCACATATTGAACATCCTATCACTCATTTAGACAAAAGTAGATCAGAAAATAGGGCCCAGGTTGAAAAAAACGTTAGTTCCCCTTTAACGCACTTTAGGCTTAGCCTCTACACTAACCATATGCTTTTGTTAAACGTAACCACATGCTTTTGTTGCCTAAACCTAACCACATGGTTTTGTTGACATCCCGGTGTTGGTAGCAGCGTCCTGGAAGATCAACAGCAGACAGGCCACTGAGAAACCGGAAATGTGACAACTTGGGATGAGAATGTGTTGGTAGTTTAATAAACCTTTCATTTATAAATAACTTGATCATGTAGTTTTGTCTCTGTTTTGAGTCAAGAACTCAGTAGCAACCTCAAGAATTGAGACTGAATTAATGAGTTGGCCATCATTTCCCTTTTTGAGTGAGTGGTACCCCTAGGTGAATTTAATGCAAGTTAAATTCTGTTATTAAATACAGTACTAATTATCACTGATAGCTTAAGTTGAGTACAACCAATCTATGCCACCCTAAATACAAATCATGTAGAGAACAGAGAAGCTTGTGGTCTGACTCACCGTGTGCAAGGTTTTCAAACTTCTGTGCCAATTCTTTCATGGCAAGCTTGCTCTCAGTCTCACTCTCAAGCTTAGAAAGCTCCCTCAGCATCTTACAGCCTCCTAGAGCACTCAGCACTGACTCCCCTGCCTAACAAGGAAACACAGAAACAAAGGTAAATAAACTGCTGTTTAAATGAAACCAGATTTGATGGCAACTTTGAAAATGGCAGCTTTGTGACTTTGGCAAAAGTTCAATGTTGTGTGCTGATGCTGGTCATCCTGTTTCTCACAGCACCTAAAATGTCATCACCTAAAACTAGTCAGGTTTAAACTGTATAATAATCTTAACATTTGAACACAGCCAATTCCTAAATCCTTCAACTCTGAAAAAAAAGTTTTAGGTTGGGAAATATTACAGGTGAGTCTCACCATCTCCCAGAAGTACACAGCCATCTCACTGCGGTTCTGCAGGACAGCCCAGATGAAGAGGGCTGCCCAGGGTGAGAGACAGCGCTGGTCCCGGTACAAACACTCCCCCAGCAGCATTTTATTGACTTGCTGAAGGTAAGACAAGACAAGAGTCACAAGTGAAGGAGTCAGATCTGAACAGAATTAGCTCTATTACAGCTGACAGCTATCCATTATTTCATTATCCTTTTGAAATTGTGCCAACAGTTTTTTTTTCATTGTTCTCAGTAATTTCATATAAAGTGAAAAACACAATTTAATAAAACGCTTATGTCTCTCCTTTCTGGTTATTATCATTAAAAAAAATCCCTGTTTTTGTTTTTGTTTTGTTAGTTTGTTTGTTAGTTAGTTCCGTAATTGCCCCTTGTTCCATACTGTTCTGTACTTGTCTAGTTGTCCTGTATGTACTTAAATGTTCAATAAAAAAAAAACATGACTTAATCTACAGCAAGATGTAAACTTCAGATAGTTTTACCGAAAACAGCACTTCACCAAGGAATCAAATCATTGCAGCAGAACCAGAGACATGCACTCCATGGATTCTTTATCTTTCTCAAAAGCTAGTGCTACATCATACTGGTGTGTGTTAGTTGCAGCTATTGTAGTTAGGAACCTCTAGCCTCACAAAGAGATAAGTGAGATGAGGAGGTTATGAAGGGCCCCAGTGTACGCTATTATGACGGGCCCTAGTGCATGCTGTCATGCATGTCTTGACACAAATTTAGACTTGACATTGGACAACATCAACATAAAAATTACCCAGAAATCATCATTGCATTATCTGACAAAAATATCAAAGAAAGTAATAAATTAGTCATTTCATAATCAGTTTTTATGGTATATTTATAGATTTTATAGTTTATATAGAAAAGGCAAAGAATTTATTTGCCTTTTTTGAGGACATATACAGCAAATGGCACCCTTTTTAAATTAGTAATATTCTTTTTAAATCATTTATCATTCAGCACAGGTATAATTTCTAAGATGTTAATCTGAATCACTTGCGAGGGCCCGCTCTCTCTACAGGCCTCTTCACCCCAGGGGCCCCAGTGTCAGTCAAATGAGCTTCCCTGAGATGGTTTCTGGTGTGGTTACACATGGTTTGCGGTTCTGTGGGAAGTTGCATGTAATGCTAAATTCACAAAAACAGCACTGAAGACAGTTTATGGCTGTAAACATTCAGTTCATGGGCAACAGCTCTGGTGGACATTCCTGCAGTCAGCATGCCAATGGCACGCTCCCTCAAAACGACATCTGTAGCATTATGTTGTATGATCAAACTGT
This sequence comes from Epinephelus lanceolatus, assembly GCF_041903045.1. Taxonomy (NCBI): domain Eukaryota; kingdom Metazoa; phylum Chordata; class Actinopteri; order Perciformes; family Serranidae; genus Epinephelus; species Epinephelus lanceolatus. Next base: position 1,045,498 of record NC_135751.1, read on the forward strand.
ACATATTAGAGGGGATTTTTATTGTGACCATCCCAAGGCACACCTGTGTAGTAATGATGCTGTTTAATTAGCATTCTGATATGCCACACCTGTCAGGTGGATGGATTATCTTAGAAAATGAGAAGTGCTCACGAGATTTGCGACCAAAATTTGAGAGAAATATTTCTGATGACTGCATGAAAAAAAGTCTTAGATCTTAAACTTGTGGAGAATGGTAGTCAAAACATAAGTGTTGTGTTTAAATTTTTGTTCAGTGTGCAAAAGCAACAAAAGAAGCCTGGAGTTTCCCAATCACTGACCCTGAGAGCCTTCCTGGTGCTGGTGCTGTGGTCCAGGCCCAGCGGTCCATAGTAGAAAGGCTGACAGACATCACCCAACAGGTCCCACAGCAGGCGGGATACCTGCAGCATCACCAGACACTTCACTACAACTGCAGGGTTGCCTTCAAGTAATGACATTTCATATAAAGCAGACAAAAAACCAAGAGCGCTTGCTGTGTTTCCATGAAGTAAAATCTAATGCAGCATGAGTCTGTTTACATGATCAGAATCAGAAGATTGGGGGAAATCACAGGAGCTCTACGCGACATTCAGAGCATATCTATGATTCAGTTTGATTTGGGTTGTCTGGACATGGCTATCAGCATGGAGGTGGCTGAACCAGTGGCTAGCAGCTAACAGTACGAACAGTGCTAAAATGGTTAAAGTGGTGACAGATTACTGTAACGCACTTCTCATTGGGATTCCTAGCAAGAGCCTGCAGATGCTTCAATACATCCAAAACTCTGCAGCTAGGATCCTGATGAGAGTGCAGAAACATGAGCACATCACCCCCATTCTCTACTCACTCCACTGGCTTCCCGTCTCCACCAGGATTGAGTACAAGGTTTCCCTCCTCACATATCAATGTATCCATTGGAGCTTAGATTCTCTGCCCGAGCCCGGCCCGACCCGGCCCGCGGGCCCAAGCCGGTTCGGGCCGGGACCCCCCACCCCTCCGGGCCCGGTCAGATATGAGAGAGGTATGGTATGGAGATATGGGGGGTGGGGTGGGGTGGGGGTCGGTAGAGATAAGTGGGAGGGACAGCGGCTTTCCGTACCTCCAAAAAATATGCCCTATTCATTCAGCTCAATACATGGACATGCAATGACAATTTGTCATTAACTTATTACGTTATAAAAAACTATGAAAATATGGGCTTACCCATGTTTAAAATGACCTGTTGAAGTGAAAAAACGAGTACTGACGGGAACAGACAAGTGGAGTAGATGTTTAACCGGCGCGGAGAGCGCAGGAGAAATGCGCTGCCTGTGTGGACAGTCAAGCGCTTGCGAGTACACTCGCAGGACTTCCGCGGCACTAACGTGCTCGGTGTGTCCTTAGCGTTAATTATAACAGCCAACTTATTGAAAAATGTCGGGTTTAAATCGGGCTCGGGCCCATAATTACAGTTAATTGGACGGGCCAGGACGGTCCCAGACATAACGTGCACGGGCTCGGGCCGGGTCGGGCTGAATTTTTTGGGCATGATCTAAGCTCTAGTATCCATGGACATGACCCCCCTACCTCAAAGAACTTCTCAACCCACAAAACACAACACGCTCCCTTCGCTCCACTCACTCAAACCTCCTCCACATACCCAGAACCAGACTCAGGACCATGGGAGACAGGGCCTTCTGTGCTGCTACCCCACGTCTGTGGAATGCCCTCCTTGACACCTTGAGGGCACCACAATCCACTGACTGTTTTAAAAAAGGTCTTAAGACATTTCTTTTTAGTAAAGCTTTTGGTCCCCCTTAGATATTTTTGTTTAAAACCTTTTAAATAACTGCTCATCTTGTTTTAATTATCTTCCATTCTTTTTTTATCTTTCTTTGTTTTTAACCTGTAGCACTTTGAGATCTTTTGATGAAAAGGGCATTATAAATAAAATGTATTATTATTATTATTATTATTTTTATCATTATTAGAGCTAAGGGTGTTAACCTCACACTGCTGAGTGGCGGCAATTAGCTAGCCAGAGGGATACACACCCAGGGACTCACAAGCACTAACATGCACTGGAAGCTGTTGTTAATGAAATAATCATACTAAAGACTGTAGCATAACATGTAACTAAATAAACTAAAAGAACTACATATAGAAGTAATTACCATCATCAGCATCGTCATCACAATCATTACACAGTAAACATCAACATGACTTAAACACCAGCATCCACTCATCCACTGTACACCATTACCAGTAATTAATTAATAAAACCTGCTATTAATCCATATGAAAGGGTTTCTTGCTGCTGCCCCTTTCTCCATCCTCCCCTCCTTTTCTTTACCTCATAGAGATTGAGCTCCATTGCTGAAGCTGATCCTAGTGCACTCTGAGGACTCTTCAGAGGTGTTGTCACAGCCCCATCCAGGATGGACGGGGATCCAGCCAGGTCCTGCCTCTCACTCAGACGCCTCTGGAGCAGAATGTATGCCAGTGAGCTGTCTGACAGCGAGCAGTACAAGGTTTCCAAGCGGCCGTATGTCAGGTAGTCCAGGATATTCAGGCCATTCTCACAGAAGAGACGCACAAACTGGGGCTTGTTGTTGACCAGCGCATCTGTCATGGAGTCTTCAAGGTCTTCATACTGAAAATATAATTACATCATCAGCATTATGTTGATGTTATGTACACTGCTCAACATTTGTGGTCACGTACATGACCAGACAGAAGGCACAGTTAGCCATGTTCAGCTTTCAATACTTAAGAAACTTTCATGTAACATTTGGAGTTCTTTAAATTTCTATTAAATCTTTGTTTATGCTAGGTGTACGGATGGTACATTTTTAAATAGCACTGTGACATTTACTTTTGGGATTTTGACTGCATCACCAATTAAGTATCAATCAAATTTAAAACTAGAATTACTGCCCTGTGGTTGTATGCTAGGTTTCTCTTACAGTACAAAATCTATACAATTAGCACAGTTTCAAGATTAGTGTCACCAATTCAATATTTGACCAAATGTCTCCCCACTATTCCTGAGTTATGACGTTGAGTAATGGCCAGAAAAGTGTTTTATGCATTTTATTATGAAGTCACAGTTAAGCTGACCTTTGACCTTTTGAACATCAGATATCATCACATCATTATTTTATCCTATTAGACAATTGTGTGAAGTTTTGTTAAAATTAGCCTATGAATTCTTGAGTTATGGCCAAAAAACATATTTTGTCATATAGATCTTGACCTTTGACCTTATAACCCCTTTATTCTTCAGGCAAAGTGAATATTTGTGTCAAATTTAAAGAAATTCCAGTGAGTGGCTCTTGAGATATCACATTGAGACAGACATGGTCACACTGACCTTGACCTTTGACCACCAAAAACTAATCAATTCATCACTGAGTCAAAGTCGAACATTTGTGCTAAATTAAAAGAAATTCCCTCACCCTGTTCTTGAGATAGTGAGTTCACAAGAATGAGACAGACTAGGTCATAGTGACCTTGACCTTTGACCTATGACCACCAAAAACGAATCATTGTTGAGCCCAAGTGGACATTTGTGTCAAATTTGAAGAATTCCCTTGAGGCATTCTTGAGATATAACGTTCACTGATGTAACGTTTTTGTCCCAATATTTTGTGTGATATCTTTGTATATTTCTTCAATAATAATAATGATAATAATAATAATAATGTGCGAGAGATGAAAATATTGAAAGTGTATGAATGGGCCGAATCCCGGCCCATTATCCGTTTTTTTCCATTTTCCATTTAAACAGAAAATTGGAAATCGGAAAACCAGTCGTTATCCGTTTTTTCATTTTGGTTCTGGAAACAAATATTGAAAAAACAAGTCATTATTTTGTTTTTTCATATTTGGTTTTATTTTGAAAAACAAATGAACGAATGATACATGGATTCGGGGGCTTAGCAGTAAATTAGCCATAACATAAAGTTGTATTAGAGCAATATGATAAAATTCAGTGGAAACATCCTGCTCAATGTCCTGAACATGCCCTCCACATTTCATTCACCTTCATTAAAAAACTAGTTAGGCTGACATAGACCTAATCTGCAGAGAACCTCCTGTAATACACCTCCTATTTTCTCGGGCTCAAATAAATACAAGAACTTTGTGCTCTAGAGAAAGGATCAGTGCTCAGTGAATAACCTCCTAAGGCCTATGATAAGCTATTATGGCAAGGCTTAACTATACAGACCAGTGAGCAGTGATAACTAACATGTCTTTGGGGTCATCAGGTGGGAACCTCCTTTCACCAGTGTTCTGTCTAGCTGGTCCCATGACAGTGATCTCTAGCGTCCCAGAAACACTGCCCTAATGCCAGCTCTCACTGCTCCCAGCACCGACCCAACAACCTCCTTTACCATACCTTACACGTCCTCCTCATCCAAATCCACTGACTAGAACATGCGCTTCAACTATTAGCAGCAAAGTCTGGTAGCTTTGCAATTTTACTTAGTTTTACTGATTTTTTATTATATTTTTCTCAACTACTAATGGATACTTCTGTGAAGAGAAGAGTTTATTCAAGAGAGGAGCTTTTTTCGTTGAAACGGAGCTAGTCTGGAGACACCATTCTATTCCAGCCGAGATGAAAAGGTGTTTTCGTGGTTGCCATGCTGGTGCAAAGGTGAAGGCTTGGAAATGGAGATATAAGCCCTTTCTGCCATCAGTCATCATGGGAAATGTCAACTTTCTGCCCAACAAGAGTGATGAACTGGAGATATTGGTGAAGACTCAGAAAGTATACCTTGAGTGCAGTGTCATGTGTTTTACGGAAACGTGGTTGAATCAAAACATCTCAGACTCCAACGTGGACCTACCTGGCTTCACTCTCATACGATCGAAGACTCTAAAGCTAGTGGCAAGAAAAAAGGTGGGGGACTGGCTTTATTTGTGAACCAGAGATGGTGCAGTCCTGCACATATTACTGTCAAGGAGAAGATGTATTTTCCAGATATTGAACTTTTGGCAGTTGGTATGAGGCCATATTATGTACCAAGAGAATTCAGTCATATCACAACAATACTTGTGTACATCCCACCCAAGGCAACTGCTGAAGGTTCCATGTGAAGTTCTCCATGAACTCGTTGCTAAGATACAGACTAAACATCCTGAGGCACTATTGATAATATCAGGACACTTCAACCATGTTTCCCTCTCCTCTCACCTGACTGGATTTACACAGTTTGTTAACTGTCCAACCAGAGAAAATAAAACCCTTGATCTGCTGTATGCCAATGTCAAAGAAGCTTACAGAGCCACTGCCTTACCACCACTGGGCAGGTCAGATCACAACTTGGTTCTTCTGCAGACATGTTACAAACCCCGTGTGTGGAGGCAGCCTGCAACTAAACTCACAGTCAGGAAATGGACACCAGAGGCTACTGAGGCTCTAAGAGACTGCTTTGAATGCACAGACTGGGATGTGCTGCTGGAAATGGAGGAGAACATCATGGACATTGATAGACAGGTTGACTGTTACTGATTACATCAACTTCTGTAGAGACACAGTCATACCTACAAAGACTGTACGCTGTTTCCACGATAACAAACCTTGGATTACCAGTGACATAAAGGCAATCCTCAATGAGAAGAAGGCAGCTTTTAGAGATGGTGACAAAGCACGGCTCAAACAAGTGCAACATGAGTTGAAGAAGAGACTTAAGATGGCAAAGGTGGAATACAAAAAGAAACTGGAGAGGGATCTACAACACAGCAACATCCGTGAAATGTGGAGAGGAGTCAACACCATCTCTGGTTACAACAACAAGAAAAGACAGCCAGTGGTGGGTAATGCAGAATGAGCTGATGAACTCAATCAGTTCTGCAACAGATTCAATACGGCAGCCACTCCCACTTCCAATGCTGCTTCTCCTCCTCCTCCTCCACCTCCTCCTCCATCACCTCCACCTCCACAACTTGTGTACAACTCCAATGCGGCAGCCACCCCCCCTCTTTTTTTTTTTTCATAAATATTTTTATTGAATCCAGACAAGAATGTACATCAACATTAATGCAATCAGTATCCAGTTTTTTTTTTTTTTTCCTCCAATACAGCAAAAGCACATAGTCCTCAAACCCTATCCCTTTAATAAACTCCCTCTCAACCCACCCACGGACCTCATATTAAACCACGTAGCGATTATGAGAATAATCAGTGCCATTGATATAAAAATACTAAAACACACCAGAATTCACTAACATACAATAGGTGGAGTAATTGTGTAAAAAAAGACAAAAAGGTAAAATAAATAAATATCAGCTGTGAAATTATACCATGGACCACAAACTGATTCCTTAGTTGGAGTCAGAAGGTCATAGAAAACGAGATATGGCCTTTCCGCAAGGTTTTTGTCTCAAGTACTAAATCTATGCCACTGAGGGGTGGGGCTTGAGGGAACAGGGGTGAGTAGGTTCTAGCAAAATCACGAAGCTGGAAGTATCGAAAAAAATCTGAGCTTTGTAAATTAAATGCCAAGCATAACTGTTCAAAACTGGCAAAAAGCCCATCTATGTACAGATCGCCCAGGCAGCGAAGACCCTTATTCAGTAAAGTGGTGAAACGTGCATCAGTTTTCACCGGCGCAAATTATTTAGTTATAGTTATTACAGATAGGTGACGCTTGAGGGAGAGTGAGCCATCCAAACTGACATCTAATTTGTGTCCATATCTTTATTGTATTGATTACTATAACGTTAGAAGTAAAATTTGAGGGGGAAAGAAGCAAAGTACTACATATTAAAGCTTGGAGTAAGGAGGAACAGGAGCTTGCTTCAGTCTGACACCAGCTTAGCTGGGGTGAGATGAACCAGAGTAAAACGTTTTGTACGTTAGCTGCCCGATAGTAACCAAGGAGATTAGGAAATCCAAGCCCACCCACTGATCTTTTCCTCTCAAGTAAGGTCTTATTTGCTCTTGCCCGCTTAGCAGCCCAAAGAAAGGATGAAATTATACTCTCTATAGATCTGAAGAAGGATCTAGGGAGGAAGATTGGCAGGCACTGAAAAAGATAGAGATATCTCGGCAAAACATTCATTTTTATCGTTTGAATCCTGCCCGCCAGAGAGAGTTGTAGGCAGTTCCACCTCTGGAGATCCAATTTAACTGCTGTTGTCAGAGCGGAGAAATGTTTTTCTTGCAGTGTACGCATGGATCGTGTTACTATTACACCTAGATATTTAATTCCTGACCTAGTGGTCCTGAACAGTACTGATGAGGGTGGCAAGTCCAAAGCCAGTTGGGTAATTGGGAGAAATTCACTTCTGGAAATGTTCAATTTGTACCCAGAGAAAACGCCGAACAAGCTTAAAAGTGAAAGGATAGGAGGAATGCTTGTTAGGGGGTCTCTCACATATAGGAGGAGATCATCAGCGTACAACGAAACGCGATGTTCAAACCCCTGCCTCATGATTCCTTTTATTCTGCGATCAGATTTTAGAGCAGCTGAGAGTGGTTCAATCTCGAGCGCAAACAACAAGGGGGAAAGCGGCCAACCCTGGCGTGTGCCACGGAAAAGAGGAAATGGGTCCGAACGCTGTGTGTTTGTGCATGCTGAAGCCTGGGGGGAGGTATACAATAATTTGATCCAGGAGATAAAGTGGGCACTAAGACCAAACCGTTCCAGGGTGGAGAAAAGGTAAGGCCACTCCACCCTGTCGAACGCCTTCTCGGCGTCAAGTGATATAACAACATCCGGGTCTGTAGGTGAGGATGGGGTGTGAATGACGCTGAGAAGTCTTCTGACATCAGAAAATGAGCGCCTCCCTTTTATGAATCTTGTCTGATCCTCAGAGATGATCAGAGGCAAGACAGGTTCCAAATGACGTGCTAAGATTTTAGCAAGTATTTTCATGTCAATAGGGCGGTACGATGCACAGCTAAGTGGGTCCTTGCCTTTTTTATGAATGAGGGAAATAGAGTCTTGCATAAGAGTGTTCGGCAGGGAGCCGTGTTGGTATGAATAATTAAACATTTTGAGCAATAATGGGGCCAGTTGATCTGAAAAGCGTTTAAAAAACTCCACCGGATACCCATCTGGGCCTGGGGACTTACCACTGTTCATCGAGTGTATCGCCTACCTAATTTCTGCAAGTGTTAAAGTGGTATCAAGCATCTTACTGTGATTAGGTGAGATTTGAGCCATTATTAGTTCATCTAAAAAGGTCGTCAGTTGGGTTTCATCGTTGGGGGATTCTGATTTGTATAATTGTGAATAAAATTATTTGAAAGCTAGATTTATTTGATCTGGGTCTGAAGTTAAGGATCCTGTTTCCTCCTGAATCTGAGTAATTTGGTTAGCGGCTTGTTTAGCTTTTAGCTGGTGGGCCAGAAGGCGGCCAGCCTTGTCACCTGCTCGTACACTGATCCGCGAGAGTGAAGAAGCAACCGTTCAGCCTCCATTGTAAGAAGAAGGTCATGTTCCGTTTGCAGAGCTATTCTCTCTTTAAACAAATCAGGTGTATGGGCTGTTAACAGTGATCTGTCTAAACTGGCGATAGACTTTTCCAGTTCCTCCTTCCGGGCTCTACGCTGTTTATTTGCATGGGAGGTCTACAAGATGATTTTGCCTCTGAGAAAAACCTTAAGAGTTTCCCATATTGTGGATGGAGAGGTCTCTTCATTCTTATTAGAAATTTTCGTCCATTCACCAAAATTTAAATTTTTTCGGTTTTGATTCAAAGTGAAGTTCAAGAATTACAGTAGAATGGTCTGATATTGTTATTGGTGAATATTCTGTGGAGGTAATTGATGGAATAAGCCTTTTATCAACTATAAAACAATCTATTCGGGAGAACGACCGATGCGCATGTGAGAAAAAGGAATATTGTCTCGAAGATGGATGCAAATGTCTCCAAGGATCAATATACCCAAATTGGTCCATGAAGTTAATGAGTGTCTGTGACATTTTTGAGAGAGGGATGGGCTGAGAACTTGATCTGTCTAATATCGGGTTGATGACACAATTCATGTCCCCTCCTAGTATCAAAATATGGGAGTTTAGGTTTGGAATTGAGGACAACAGAAATTGCACAGAAGTATGATCATCCCAATTTGGCGCATAGATGGATGCTAAAATTACAGGCTTCTGGTATAGCGTACCTGTTACAATTACGAAACGGCCGCCCGAATCTGCGATTGTGTTATTGGAGATGAAATGCACATTTTTCCTGAATAGTATGGCCGTGCCTCTTGTTTTTGAGTTAAATTTTGAACGGAAAAATCTGTCCGATCCATGGCCTGCTCAGTTTCCTATGATCAAGATTACGTAGGTGCGTCTCCTGGAGGAACATGATGTCGGCATTTAAATTTTTTAAGTGCATCATAATTTTTGCTTGCTTTACTGCAGCATTTAACCCACCAGTATTCAAAGAGATGATCCTCACCACCTGTCCAGCGGCAGCCCCCCCACTGATCACGCCAGCCATGCTGTGATGTAGAGTGGCAAAAATGTCAAAACGGTCCTAAGACGCGAGCAGCACAAGATATATAAGTCAATATGTACATGAAAAATGACATGTAATGACAGTGAAATCAACAACATAATCAATAGCACCAAGTGACATACAACCAAAGAGGCCCCCTCCCCTATCCACCCACCCCTCAATGTAGGTCCATATTTCCCTCCCAAAACATCTCCCTTAAAGGTGCATTTGCTCTCCCTTCCCTGTTCCCTCCCCCCTATCTCCCACCGAAGTCAGTCATCAAATTCTTTCTCAAGATAACAACAGGTTCATACTTCCCTTTCTGAAGCATCTTTCCTCTCTGGGTCATCTCCAATCCCTCAAGTAATAATCCTAACACCAGTTATTGTTAATAAAACCCTTAGTACATATAAAATTTTAAGAATACACCCTTTTAACCTAAACTAGTGTTCAGTGAATACCAAACAAAACCTAAAGAAAGGCCACCCAATATTTGCCTTGACAAAAGTATATAAACAAATATATATGTAGAAATAAAAATGAAAAATGCGACCCATGACTGGCTTTTAAATAATTCCCTTAATCAGTTAAATTTCAAGATTAAACATTGTCTCAAATGATTATTAAGCTACAGTATATCAAAATGTGTTTCCCCAAGAAAGAGTGGGAACAAGGTGCGAAGCAATTGTAACACTTTTTAAAGCCTTGTAAACAAAATGAGCATTAGCATCCTTAAGTTAGAGGCAGCTCTAACATCAATACACTACTTTTAGGACAACCTGGCTGAGTGATAAAGGTAAACTAAGAGAATAAAAAAATAAAGTGTCCGAGTGCATGACAGACTCAGTTTGCCACAGAAGATTGTCTTTGGTCGGATTTTCTCAGTCCCATGTCACTGGCGCAGCCAGGACGTTAGCTCCAGGCTAACACACAGCACAGTTAGTGGCTCTCACACATGTTGAGTTACCTCAGCTGATTAGCACTATGTTAGTCAGGCATCGGCTCCATCCGCGGGCCCCGTTTGTAGTTGGCCACGAAGGTCGCTGCCTCTTCGGGTGATGCAAACCTCTTCTTTCCGCCACCATCCAGTGTTATCTGCAGGCGGGGCCGGGAAGAGCAGAGCCAGCCTGAGGGCGAGGTTATACAGTTCAGTCATGACAGCCCGGTACTTAGCTCGCTCCTCAACAACCTCGGGAGCGTAGTCTTCAAAGATCTGGACTGAGGTCCCCCGGTACTGAAGTTTTCCTCTTCTTTTGCGGGCCTTCCGGATGATTAAATCCTTAATCTGGTAGCAGTGGAGGCAAATAATTACCGGCCGTGGCTGCGACCTGGGCTGTGGTTTGGCCGTTAGTGCTCTGTGTGCACGGTCAAGCTCCGGGGGGAGGAAAGAATCTCATCGCTGAGTAGTTCAACCAGGAGGTCGGAAAAGAAACTTGTAGGTCGAGGTCCTTCATTGGATTCCGGGAGGCCAATAATTCTAATGTTGTTCCTGCGGTTCCGGTTCTCGAGGTCCGCCACCCTCGCTAGCAACTTAGCATTGCTATCAGCTAACGCCATACATCTTGTCTCCAATGCTTGTATACGCTGGTCATTTAGTTCAGCGTTAGTTTCCAATGAGATGATGCGCTGGCCATGGTCGGTCACCATGGAGTGTAGTTTATCCAGTCTTAGTTCGAGGGTTGTGAAGGTTTTTTTAAGTCGTTTGAAATGCTAGCTCTGTGCTCCTCCAGCAAGCCAGCAATGTCAGTCAGACAGGGGCTGCTGCAAGCGGTTGAGGCTTCCGCGTTGGGCTTTTTTTGCTGTTTTGTTTTCTTCAACATATTGTCGTGGCTTTTCAAAGCTTTAGAGTGTTATCCCTTTCTCAAGTTAATGCGGGTGTTGGAAAAAATGGGGGTTTTCAAAGGTAAACATTACGGGAGACAGAGACCGCGCTGCCTTCACATGCTCACCAAACCGGAAGTCCCCAGCCACCCCCCCTCTTACACCTGTGCCTCCACCCTTGTCTGTCACAGAGATGGGGAGCTGGGAAGACTTTGCTCTGGGAAGGCTGCTGGCCCAGATGGTGTGTGTCCAAGGCTCCTCAAAGACTGTGCTGCCCAACTGTGTTAACCTCTCCACAAGATCTTCAACCTCAGTCTACAGTTGGGGCGGGTACCGGCACTGTGGAAGACTTCCTGTGTTGTGCCGGTACCGAAAATTAAATGTCCAGCTGAACTTAATGACTTCAGACCAGTAGCCCTCACTTCGCACATCATGAAGACCTTGGAGTGGCTGATTCTATGCCTACTTTTTTTTTTTTTTTTTTTTCCTTTTCTACTTGTCTGCATTGGTCTTCATAGCTTAGCGCCACAAAAGGGTGTAAGCTTCTTGTGAAGATTGATGCACTGTTAATCTTGCAGTCAAGTATTTTATACCCATAATGCGTGGTTGTGACCATCACCCACCCTCCCTGGAGACAAGCCTAACAGCCTTTATTGGAAAAACTTCCTAATATGAGCCAGAGAGGGCCGTGATACACCAAAGTGTGTCAAGGGGAAAGTAAGGAAACAAGCAAGGGGGAGGGGGCAAGTGTTTAAGTCCTGAGTTATATAGTGACAGTGCATGCGGAGGAGAAGGAGGAAAAACAAACAAACAAATAAACAAACAAACAAAAAAAAAAACAGGGGAGAAACAGGCAGTGTAGCTGATGTATTGTGGCCTTGAGGTGGTTGTGCTCCATGCAGATTATCAAAAATAAACATATACATGTCTACTATACTGTACTGAAAAACAAAAACAAAAGAGAAGTCTATACTGAACACCAAAAATGTGAGAGTCTTGGTGGAGGGGGAAAGCCCGATTGTAGAGAAGAGTTGCCAGCGCGGTGTGGTAGGTTTGAGAAGCAAGTGGGCCCCTTTGGAGTGATCCCATCGGTTCTTTGCGATGCGTCACGGAGCTGAAGTATCGAACATGCATGCGTGTATTTGAACCCTCCCAATGTGTTTATGAAAACCATCACCAGGGTCCAGGGCCAGACCTGCGGGGGAAGGGGGGCGGTATGGCACGCCAAGACCGCAGGAGCGCCCAGACCCCAAGACCAGGGAGCCGCAGAGGCCGCAGGACACCACGCAGGCCCAAGGACCCGGGGCGGCAATGGCCGGCACCCCCAGAGAGCCAGAGACACACCCCAGACAGGCGGGGCAGGAGGGCCTGCCCACCCACCGCCCGATGCGGACCGCCCCCCCCCCCCAACCACCACCCGCCCCCACCCACGGACGCACCCAGGGACCGCCCCCGACCCAAGGAGCCAGGTGCGGGGGCCCGGCACCACCCCCGGGGAGAGAACCAGCACCGCACCGGACGGGCCCGCACCAGGTGCCGGCCACCAGCAGACGCCGGACCGGACGGTAGTGAGAGCCCACCCAGGCCCGGGCGGACGAGGGAGGCAAGGAGGCGGTGATGCTGCAAGGCATATGTCCCCGGCGCATCGGGAACCAGGGGACCGCGAAGGGCCACCCGCCCGAACCCCCCAGGACGGGCCCCCACCAACACACAGGAGAGAGCGGTCCGCCACAAGCAGTCAATCCCCCATCGGGACCCCCTAGCAGAGGGCCCAAAAACCACAGCCGGTCAGGAGGCAGAACCCCGGCAGGAACCCACAGAGCCCCTAGGGCGCCACCCGGCCCACCCGCCACAGGGCCACGGGACCCCCCAGACACCGGGAACCCAGCAACACCACCATGATGTAAATGGGCTCCCTAGCTCCAACCCTCAGCCCAGGAGGGCCGGGCCCCACGAGCCACGCCATGCGTATCTACAGTGTGTGTAATTCTCCGATCTCTGATGGAGAAACATTAACCCTACACCGTGAATGTGAATGTGAGTGCCCATAAGTGTGATGTGGTGCATTAAAATTGAGGGACATAGGAGACAGGTGGGGGCAAGGCTGATGGCTACAGCACACTGCTGTCCTGCAGCCCGTGCAGCCATAGGCACCTGGAACCTGTTCCCATCTGTCCCACAAGATGTAGGTGTATGTGGTGCTTTAAAATTGGAGAACAGATAAGGATGGGCTGGGGGGCAGCATGGAGGGCTACCGGCCACCACTGTCCCATAGCCTGCCCCATCATGAAGCCCCCCAATCCATCAGTGGTCTGCACCTTGAAGAGTGAGTGTATGTGGTGCATTAAAACTGTGGAATGTGTGGTGAGTGAACTAAATGTGGTTTAGGAGGCCAGGCCAGTGTAGGCCCGGCCCGAGGGCTGGAGGGATGGATGGGAGGGGCTAGAAGGTGGCGCCAACCAGACCCCGGCGCCGCGAGGCCCCCAGCGCCCATGGACAGCAGGCCAGGCGGGCCCCAAGGAAACCCAATGGGCCCCCACCCAACCCCGCCCCCCAAGCAACTGCAGCATCAGGCCCCCACAATGGTCCCGACCTGGGCCACACCGTCCGCAGCAAATCGACCCCCAGCAGAAGGACGAGGCGCGCCACCAGGGTGCACGGACGACGGGCCCCACCCAGCCCCCCCGAACCCCGACGCGCAGGAGCACAGGCCAACCCACAACCCCGCCAGTACCCCCCCAGACCGCCACAGACCCAAAGCTGGACCCCCAGCCCATCCAACCCGCCCCCCACCGCCGGCCGCACACAAACGGGCAGGCCCACACTGCGCAGCACCAGAACACCCCCTGCGGGCAGCACCCAGCCCCCACACCAGGCCTGGGCCCACCCGAGGCCGGGAGAGAGGAGCAGGGAGGGATGGGGAGAGGGGGGAGGGAGGAGGGAGGGGGAAGGGCGGGAGCGGAGCAGGGGGGGGGAGCCCACCCACCCTGCACCACCAGGGGTGGAAACAGCCCCCCAGGGGGGACCGGCCACGCCGCCCCAGGCCCGGGGAGCACGAGGAGACCCCGCCCCCCCCAGGCACACAGGGCGAGCAGTCCAGATGCACCCGCCCCCAGGGGAAACCGCCCGGCCCCGCGATCCCCCACAGAGCCAGGGAGCAGGCCCGGATTCAAGGGGGAGAAGGTGCACCTAACACATGCTTAAGACCTTGAGTTCTGATGAACCGCTGTGGTATATTGTGGTGAGAGAGACAGAGGGATTAGGGGTTACATCATTAACAGAAACACGTTACATATTACACAACAGTCTTTCTTGAGTTGTAATATTTATATGTACAGGTGGCATATGCTCACAGGCTGAGTGGCACTATACAGACACGTTAAGTGAGTGAATAAATGGTGACCATTTTTCTGTAAAGTATGTTAATTGGTTTCTGTGGCCAGCAGATATTTTCTCCAGCGAAATATGTTCTACAAGGAGATTCAGCCAATGGTTGATGTTGAGGGTCCGTTTATCTTTCCAATTGACTAGATTTGTTTTCTTGGCGATGGCGAGAGCTACAAGAAGAGAGTTGCAGTGGCTGTTTGGGAGGTCAAGTGTCATCAGGTCACCAATTAAGCACAGGTTGGGAGATAATGGGATCCTGCAGTCCAAAATGGAGGAGAGTTTTTGAGTGACTATTGACCAGAAGTGCTGGACGGGTGAACATAACCAGAGTGCATGAAAGTAGGTGTCTGCAGTGTTCTGAGTACACTGAGTGCATGTGTCAGATTGACTAAAGCCCATTCTATTCATCTTTTGTTGGGTGATGTGTGTTCTGTGGAGTACTTTAAATTGGATAAGTTGTATATTAGTGTGTCTTGTCATCCTAAATGTATTTTTGCATATCTGAGTCCACCCAGCTCTTTTTCCCACTTTAAAATTGGTAAATGTATAGAACTGGTCTTTGACAGTAATTTATAAATCTTAGAAAGGTTCTTCTTATTACTCGGAGAAAACTTTGTAATACAGTACAGGCCAAAAGTTTGGACACACCTTCTCATTCAATGCGTTTTCTTTATTTTCATGACTATTTACATTGTAGATTCTCACTGAAGGCATCAAAACTATGAATGAACACATGTGGAGTTATGTACTTAACAAAAAAAACGGTGAAATAACTGAAAACATGTTTTATATTCTAGTTTCTTCAAAATAGCCACCCTTTGCTCTGATTACTGCTTTGCACACTCTTGGCATTCTCTCCATGAGCTTCAAGAGGTAGTCACCTGAAATGGTTTTCCAACAGTCTTGAAGGAGTTCCCAAAGGTGTTTAGCACTTGTTGGCCCCTTTGCCTTCACTCTGCGGTCCAGCTCACCCCAAACCATCTGGATTGGGTTCAGGTCCGGTGACTGTGGAGGCCAGGTCATCTGCCGCAGCACTCCATCACTCTCCTTCTTGGTCAAATAGCCCTTACACAGCCTGGAGGTGTGTTTGGGGTCATTGTCCTGTTGAAAAATAAATGATCGTCCAACTAAACGCAAACCGGATGGGATGGCATGTCACTGCAGGATGCTGTGGTAGCCATGCTGGTTCAGTGTGCCTTCAATTTTGAATAAATCCCCAACAGTGTCAACAGCAAAACACCCCCACACCATCACACCTCCTCCTCCATGCTTCACAGTGGGAACCAGGCACGTGGAATCCATCCGTTCACCTTTTCTGCGTCTCACAAAGACATGGCGGTTGGAACCAAAGATCTCAAATTTGGACTCATCAGACCAAAGCACAGATTTCCACTGGTCTAATGTCCATTCCTTGTGTTTCTTGGCCCAAACAAATCTCTTCTGCTTGTTGCCTCTCCTTAGCAGTGGTTTCCTAGCAGCTATTTGACCATGAAGGCCTGATTCGCGCAGTCTCCTCTTAACAGTTGTTCTAGAGATGGGTCTGCTGCTAGAACTCTGTGTTGCATTCATCTGGTCTCTGATCTAAGCTGCTGTTAACTTGCGATTTCTGAGGCTGGTGACTCGGATGAACTTATCCTCAGAAGCAGAGGTGACTCTTGGTCTTCCTTTCCTGGGTCGGTCCTCATGTGTGCCAGTTTCGTTGTAGCGCTTGATGGTTTTTGCGACTCCACTTGGGGACACATTTAAAGTTTTTGCAATTTTCCGGACTGACTGGCCTTCATTTCTTAAAGTAATGATGGCCACTCATTTTTCTTTAGTTAGCTGATTGGTTCTTGCCATAATATGAATTTTAACAGTTGTCCAATAGGGCTGTCGGCTGTGTATTAACCTGACTTCTGCACAACACAACTGATGGTCCCAACCCCATTGATAAAGCAAGAAATTCCACTAATTAACCCTGATAAGGCACACCTGTGAAGTGGAAACCATTTCAGGTGACTACCTCTTGAAGCTCATGGAGAGAATGCCAAGAGTGTGCAAAGCAGTAATCAGAGCAAAGGGTGGCTATTTTGAAGAAACTAGAATATAAAACATGTTTTCAGTTATTTCACCTTTTTTTGTTAAGTACATAACTCCACATGTGTTCATTCATAGTTTTGATGCCTTCAGTGAGAATCTACAATGTAAGTAGTCATGAAAATAAAGAAAACGCATTGAATGAGAAGGTGTGTCCAAACTTTTGGCCTGTACTGTATGTTTGGCAAATTCTGGTGGCTGCAAAGTGTCCTGAGGCGCTGGAATTCTCCTCTTGATTGTTTTTATCAATTGTAAATATTGTAGAAAATTGCCATTTCTTATTTCAAAAGTTTGAAATAAGTTTGTGTATGTCATAAGTATATTGTCTTGGAAAAGGTGGTGGAGATGAGTTACCCCCTTCATCTCCCATGTGCTAAAATGGAGAGGTCTTTTGTTAATTTCAAAATCCGGGTTGTGCCAAATTGGAGAGAGCAACAAGGTTCTATCGGAGAGTTTGTGATTTCTAGTGTTTTCCACCAGGCTGATAAGGTGGAAGCAATCATTGGGTTCTTAAAACAGTTATGACGTCTGAGTGTAGTGGTGATAAACGGGAGGTCAGAGAGTTTTATATTGTTGCAGTCCGCCTGTTCTAGTTCGAGCCAGGAGTTGTAGTCTTCGTTAGGATATAACCATTTCAATAGGTATTGTAGCTGGTTAGCTAAATAGTAATGTTTCAAGTTAGGAGCGTCCAATCCCCCTTCCAATTTGTTTTTCTGAAGGGTGCTTAGGCTAATTTTTGCTGTTTTGTTCTTTGAGTAGAATTTTATAATTGCAGAATCTAATGACAGGAACCATTTCGATGTGGGTGTGAATGGAATCATGGAAAAAAAAATAGTTAATTTGGGGTAGAATTTTCATTTTAACTGTGGCTATTCGTCCCAGGAGGGAGATGGGAAGATTATTCCAGCGCTTCAGGTCACCACAGATCTTATCTAGCAGTGGGCTAAAGTTCAGGTGGACCAGGTCTGATAGTTTGGGTGAAATATTTATGCCAAGATATCTTATGTTGCCCACAGGGAGAGAAAATTTTTGGTCTGCAGGATTCCAAGAGTTCTCCGTTATTGGCAGTATTGTCGATTTGGACCAGTTGATGGAGTAATCCGAAAGTTTAGAAAAATTTGTTATGAGATTAAATACTTCATGTAAAGACGATTTCGGTTCTTATAGATAAAGTAAAATGTCATTGGCATATAGATTAATTTTATGCTCTGAATTGGCGGAATGGATACCTATGATCTTGCTGTTCTGACGGACTGCCATAGCCAATGGTTCGATGAATATTGCAAACAGTAGAGGTGAGAGTGGGCACCCTTGTCTGGTTCCTCTCTGCAAAATGAAGCTTTTAGATGTGATCCCGTTGGTGGTGACTGTGGCCTTAGGGGAATTATATAAGGCTGATACCCACTGGATAAATGACTCTCCAAAGCCAAATCCACTCAGGGTGGCAAATAGGAAGGACCAGTTGACCTTGTCAAAGGCTTTTTCTGCATCAAGTGACAGAATAATTGCTTTTGTATTAACGCGTTGTACTTTACTTATCAGATTAAGAACTCTTCTGACATTATTACTTGAGTGTCTGCCATTAATGAAGCCCGTTTGATCATTATGAATTATTGATGCGATTATTTTCTCCAGCCTAGAAGCAAGTGCCTTTGAGATTTTGATATCACTGTTGATTAGTGATAGAGGACGGTAGCTAGAAGGAAGTGTGGGGTCTTTGTCTGGCTTTAGTAATAATTTGATTGCTGCTGTATTCATGTGAGGTCTTATACCTCCGTTCTTTTTGATCTCTGTCACTGTCCTGATGAAAAGTGGTGCTAATATTGTCCAGAAATGTTTTATAAATTCGGCAGGAAAGCCGTCTGGACCTGGAGCCTTACCTGTTGGCATTTTGTCTAATGCGCTCTGCAGGTCATTAATAGTCAGGGGGGCTTCTAACATATTTCTGTGTTCCGTGGATAACTGAGGTAAATTTAGGTTATCGAGAAAAGCCTGAATATCTTCTGGGTTTGAATTGTTTACTGTTGAATATAAGTTATGGTAGAAAAAATAGAAAATCTGATTGATCTCCTGAGGAGATTGTGTGTAATTTCCGGACGGGCCCTGGATTGTTGGTATCAGAGATTTTTCTTTATTGCGTTGGAGCTGATTAGCCAAAAATTTTCCTGATTTGTTACTGTGTTCAAAATTATTATATCTTAGTTGCTGTATGATAAATTCAGTTTTCTTTGATAGAATATTGTCCAGTTGCGATTTTGTACACTGAAATTGGGTCCATACTTGATCACTTGGATTGTTTGCATATTCCTGTGTTAGTTGTTTAATTTTTTCCTCAATGTTTTTTTCTGCTTGCAATTCCTGTTTCTTCTTGTAGGAGGAGTATGATATAATTTTTCCTCTGATTACTGCCTTCCCAGTTTCCCATATTAAAGATGGAGATAAAGTTGGAGAGTCATTGTCTTCAAGAAAGTTTGCCCACTCCCGTCTCACCATTTTGTCAAAGTCTGGGTCTTTAAGTAATGAGATATTAAAGCGCCATGTTGGGGACCGTTTATGGATGGTTTGTATTTGCAGATTGAGTGATATTGGTGCATGGTCGCTGATAATGATCAGGTGTATTTTTGTGGTAATTTTTTGTGAGATGGAGTTATTTAAGAGAAAAAAGTCAATTCTTGAAAATGAGCGATGCACAGGAGAGAAGAAAGTATATTCCCTCTTCGATGGGTATTTGAGTCTCCAGCCATCGCCAAGCCCAAAATCATCCATATATTCCTGTATTACCTTAGCCGATTGTGATTGCTTTGTGTGTACTGAGTTACTAGATTGGTCTAATGAAGCATTTAGGACTGTGTTAAAGTCTCCTCCAATTATAGTTGTCGAGCTGTCTGATAGGTTAGATAGTAGAGAGAAGATTGTGTGAAAGAAGGCTGGATCATCATTATTAGGGGCATACAGATTAACGATTGTATATAATTTGTTAAAGATTGTTGCCTGAATAATGATGTAGCGGCCTTCTGGGTCTGTTACCGTGCTGTTTAAAGTAAATGGTAGTCTCTTGTGGACCATGATAGAGACACCTCTTTGTCTGTTGTTATAGCAGGATGAAAAAGTTTGATTAAAATTTGGATCTTTAAGAGATTTTTCTTCTGACTTTAGCAAGTGGGTTTCTTGTAGGAGAAAAATATCTGTTTTCAATTTTGTGACAAAGTCCATCACTTTAATTTTTTTCGCCTGTGAGTGGATGCCATGTACATTCCAGGAAACCAAGTTTAGGTGTGACAGTGGGGGGGGGGGGGGGGGGGGGGGCATGAAGGAGGGGAAAAAAAAAAGAGAAGGAAAGGGAGAATACTGGGTGGGGTATGCGAAGTGTACATTCACACCCTGTGAGATTTTTTTTTTCTTCCTTTTTTTCCTTTTCACTAAGTCAGTGTTGTATTCATTACATATACATATATATCCATATATCCACATGTACATACATATACATCTGCATATACACATACATACATACATACATACATATTCTATTCTATTCTGTCTATTCTATTCAGATTCTATGCCTACTGAGACTTGAGGTCAAAGACAAACTCAACCCCCTGCAGTTTGCATACAAACACATTGGAGTGAACGATGCTGTCCTCTACATGCTTCACCGTGCCCTAGCTCATCTGGAGGAACCTTGTGCTTATGTGAGAATCATGTTCTTTGATTTTTCAAGCACATTCAACAACATCCAACCCAACATACTCAAAGACAAGCTCAGATGGCAGTGGATCCTTCCTTTATCTCCTGGATCACAGATTACCTGACAGGAAGGCCACAGTATGTCAGGTTGGGGAACTGTGTTTCTGGGACATTAATGAGCAGCACAGGGGCTCCACAAGGGACTGTTCTGGCTCCATTCCTGTTCACACTGTACACGGCGGACTTCAAATACAACTCTGAGTCCTGCCACATCCAGAAATACTCGGACGACACTGCTATTGTGGCGTGTATCAGGAATGGGTAGGAGTCTGAATATAGGGACCTGATAAAAGCCTTCAGTGACTGGAGTCACAAGAACTGTCTCCTCCTGAACACCTCAAAGACCAAGGAAATGATCATAGATTTCCGCAGGTCCAATGTCCCTCTTCAGCCAGTGAATACCTGTGGGGTGGACATTGAGGTGGTGCCAAGCTATAAGTATCTAGGTGTACACCTGGATAATAAGTTGGACTGGTCCCTAAACACAGACGCTCTCTACAAAAAGGGGCAGAGCCGCCTCTTTTTCTTGAGGAAGTTCAGATCTCTCGATATCATGTAGTAAGATGCTGCAGATGTTTTATCAGTCTGTGGTGGCAAGTGTGTTGTTTTATGCTGCAGTCTGCTGGGGAGGAAGCATCAGGCACAAAGATGCAAGGCGGCTGGACAAACTAGTCATAAGAGCTGGCTCTGTGACTGAAGTCAGGTTGGACACACTGGAGGAGGTGGTGGAGAGATGCACACTGAAGATGTTCGAGGCCATCATGAACAACCCAGATCATCCACTCCACAACGGACCAAAAAAACTGTGGTGGACGGCTCCTCTCTCTTCGATGCAGGACAGAGAGATACAGAAGATCCTATATACCAACAGCCATCAGGCTTTATAATTCTTTGACATATAATAGATGAGCTGACAGATAATTGAATTTCCCCTTGGGGATGAATAAAGTTATTCTTAGATCTAGCTGCTTCATCTGACATTTCCTTCACTGTCTTCCTCAAGCCTCTGTCCCCACACCCCGAGTTCCCCCAGGAGCGAGACAGCTGATCTTGCTATGAATCCCCTACACCCCACTTCCACTGGACAAATCCTAGTTTTCCACACTCACTGCTCAGCTTCTGCTCCTAAGTCTGCATACCTAAGCTTTTTTCTTTCATAGGCTTCTTCCATTGAGTCTTCCCAAGGAACTGTCAGCTCAATGAAATAAACTATCCGCTGACTCACTGACCACAACACTATGTCAGGCCTCTGATTGGTACAAACTATTTCCTGGGGAACATCAAGCTTTCCCCCTAAATCTACTTGCATTTCCCAATCACAAGCACCTTCTAGGCAGCCACACCCTTGCCTCCTTACTAACTTATCACTGCTGTATTTCTCCCCCTCACGGGCAAACTGAACTGCTAAACTCCTATTCTTAAAACCCTCTGAATTTGCCTGTCTTCGTTTCCCTTCGATGCCTGCAGCTAAACTTTTCAACACCTGGTTATTTTGCCATGTATACCAGCCTTGTGACAAGCTAACTCTACAGCCTGACAAAATATGCTTTAAGGTTGAGGTACCTGAACACAATGGGCATGATGCATCCCCATTTACCCCCAGTTTTAGATTCTGGGGGGTTGGTAACACATCGTATGTAGCCCCTACCAGGAATCTAATACGATTCTCCTCCATATTCCACAGGTCTCTCCATCTAAGCTTCCTCTTCTCTACACTTTCCCAATCCAACCACTGTCCCTGCTTAGCCTGGGCCACTACTTTTGCACCCCTTAATATCTCCTCCTGTCTACGCATCTGTTCCACAACCAGCTTTATTTTATCTTTGGGACCTGCTTTGTTCCATACCGGTTTGCCTGAGCCAAGCCCCAGGCCTCCCCGGCCAAACTGAACATTACCTAAAATCTCTGCCTGCCTCTGCCTCCTGAACTGCCGATCTTGGGTTCTATTTCCTCCCCTTGGTTGGATTTGGAACCACACTCCTAACCACACTCCTACCTGATGTTTCAACAATATGGCGCCACGGGAGGCACCCTCTGTGTTTTGGTGTGCATTGTTTTAAAGATTAAAGTTTTAAAGATTAAAGTTCCACTGATTGTCACACACCTGAGTGTGTGAAATTTGTTCTCTGCATTTGACCCATCCCCTGAGGGAGCGGTGAGCAGCAGCAGTGCCGCGCTCGGGAATCATGTGGTGATCTAACCCCCCAATTCCAACCCTTGATGCTGAGTGCCAAGCAGGGAGGCAATGGGTCCCATTTTTATAGTCTTTTGCCTTGTTTTGTTTGTAAACCCTGTTTTTTGCATTAGTTCCCGAATCTCTTTCACCAGAGAAGAGTTTATGAATATCAGGGGAACAACTCCAGTGGATTTTTTTCTCACTTTTCTTGAGCCTTCGGTGGATTTATTGGGCTTTTTGGCCAAGGGTGCCCTCACCTTTGCTCGTGCAGTGAAACGCCGGAGGAGGGGGAAACGTGCCGGTGCGCTTGTGCGTCTCCACCAACGCGGACACCACACACCGCTGCCAGGTATATTTCTCTCCAACATGCATTCGCTGGCCAACAAACTGGATGAACTTCAGCTACTGATGGGGAAAAACAGAGACTTTTCTACATCTGCAGTTTTGTGCTTCACGGAGACGTGGCTGTGTGGATTGATACCAGACTCTGTGCTGCAGCTGGCAGGCTTCCAACTCTTCAGAGCGGATTGTGACCAGGAACTTTCCGGCAAAACTAAAGGTGAAGGTATCTGTTTTTACACTAACAGTGGCTGGTGTAATGACGTGGCAGTGATCCAGCAGCACTGCTCTCGTGATCTGGAATCTTTTTTCATCAACTGCAAACCTTTTTACTCCCCCCGTGAGTTTGCTTTATTCATTCTGGTCGGTGTTTACATCCCACCGCAGGCCAATGTGTAGGAGGCACAGCGCACGCTCGCCGACCAGATACTGTGTGTGGAGTGGGCTTACCCAGACTCCTTAGTTATTGTCCTTGGCAACTTTAACAAAGGTAACCTCATCCATGAACTCCCCAAATACAAACAGTTCATAAAATGTCCAGCCAGAGAGAAAAATATCTTGGATCACTGTTACACAGCTGCCAACAACACCTATCACGCCTTCCCCCGTGCTGCACTGGGCCACTCTGACCACGTCACTGTCCACCTCATTCCCTCATACAGGCAGAAGTTAAAGCTTTGTAAACCTGTTGTGAGGTCATCTATGAAGTGGAGCAGTGATGCTGTGGAGGAAAGGCGTGTTTGGACACCACTGGCTGGGATGTTTTCAGGACCGCCACCAATAGTCTGAATGAGTACTCAGAGGCTGTGACATCATACATCAGCTTCTGTGAAGACTGCTGTATACCATCACGCATCACAGTGAGGTATAACAATTACAAACCCTGGTTTAGTCCTAAACTCAGACAGCTGAGGCGGCTGAAGGAAGAGGCGTTCAGGAGTGGGGACAAGGAGAGGTTTAAAGAGTCAAAGTACAGGTTTAGCAAGGTGGTGAGGGAAGCTAAACGGCTGTATGCTGAGAAACTACAACACTAGTTCTCAACCAATGACTCTGCTTCTGTCTGGAAGGGGCTCAGACAGATTACAAACTACAAACCTAACCCCCCCCCCCCGACTATGTCAATGACCTGCGCCTAGCCAATGACCTGAACGACTTTAACTGTCGATTTGAAAGACAATGGGACAGTCTGGACACCATCCCCCGCGACCACCAGCTCCAACCCACCAGCATCACCTCCTCCACCTCAGCAGAGGCCTGCCGCCCCCCTCAACTGCCTGCACCTAGGGCCCCCTCCTCCCCCACCACTACTCTCACTATCCAGGTGAGGGATGTCAACAGGCTCTTTAAGAGGCAGAACCCCCGCAAAGCAGCCGGACCAGATTCTGTCTCTCCGGGCACCTTGACGCACTGCCCCTACCTGCTGTCTCCGGTGTTCACCTACATCTTCAACACCTCCCTGGAGACATGCCATGTACCAGCCTGCTTCAAGACCTCCACCATCATTCCCGTCCCAAAAAGCCAAGGACCACAGGACTTAATGACCACAGACCCATCGCCCTGAACTGACCCAATGGTAATGAAGTCCTTTGAGCGTCTTGTGCTGTCACACCTCAAGGCCATCACCGACCCTCTCCTGGACCCTCTGCAGTTCGCCTACAGAGCCAACAGGTCTGTAGACGATGCTGTCAACATGGCTCTCCACTTCACCCTCCAGCATCTGGACTCCCCAGGAATCTATGCCAGGATGCTGTTTGTGGACTTCAGCTCTGCCTTCAATACAATCATCCCGGCTCTGCTACAGGACAAGCTCTCCCAGCCGAGTGTACCTGACTCCACCTGCAGGTGGATCACTGACTTTCTGTCTGACAGGAGGCAGCATGTGAAGCTGGGGAGACATGTTTCTGACACCCGGACTCTCAACACTGGATCCCCCCAAGGCTGTGTTCTTTCTCCTCTGCTATTCTCCCTGTACACCAACAGCTGCACCTCCAGTCATCAGTCTGTCAAGCTCCTGAAGTTCACGGACGACACCACCCTCATTGGACTCATCTCTGACGGGGATGAGTCCACGTACAGGTTGGAGATTGACCAGCTGGTGACCTGGTGCAGGCAGAACAACCTGGAGCTCAACGCTCTTAAGACAGTGGAGATGGTTGTAGACTTCAGGAAGAACCCAGCCCCGCCCACCCCCATCACCCTGTATGACTCCCCAGTCGACACTGTGGAGTCATTCCACTTCCTGGGGACCACCATCACCCAGGACCTCAAGTGGGAGCTGAACATCAGTTCCCTTGAAAAGAAGGCAGGTCAGAGGATATACTTCCTGCGGCAGATGAAGAAGTTCAACCTGCCAAAGACAATGATGGTGCACTTCTACATTGCCATCACTGAGTCCATGCTCACCTCCTCCATCACCACCTGGTACGCTGCTGCCACTGCCAAGGACAAAAGAAGACTGCAGCGTATCATTCACTCCGCCAAGAAGGTGATTGGCTGCAATCTGCCCTCCCTCCAGGACCTGTACGCCTCCAGGACTCTGAGGCGTGCAGGAAAGATTGTGGCTGATCCCTCACACCCTGGACACAAACTCTTTGAGACTCTCCCCTCTGGTAGGAGGCTGCGGTCCATCAGGACCAAAACCTCGCGCCACAAAAACAGTTTCTTTCCATCTGCAGCTGGCCTCATCAACAAGACCAGAGACCCCCACCTACTCTGCCCCCCGTAACCAGCACACAGTCGGACATCTCTTCATCATCTTGGTCATTCACCTCTCATATACTGCACACACTTAAACTTGCACAGCCGTACTTCGCACAACTGTTATTTGCACACTTGGGCACCCTATTCATGTTTACAGTGTACATATTTTTTATATTACTATTATTATTGTTATTTGCACTCAGATTTTATAATTAATTGTTAATAGTATTTCCTTTTTATACTTTTACTCTATATTTCTTATATTTTATATTCTTTGTTATGCGCCAATACACCAAGCCAAATTCCTTGTATGTGAAAACCTACTTGGCAATAAAACCGATTCTGATTCTGATTCTGAACTACCACATCCTTACTCCCGGATAACAACAGATCTGTCTTGACCTTGGTACATTTAAATTCCTCTGTTAAGCTAGATACTGGCAGCTGAAGTATCCCTTTTCCATACAATGCAACACTACTTAGACACCTAGGAGTGCCCAACCACTTCCTAATTGTTACGTGTATAGAGTGGAAGGTTTGTTTGTTTGTGTTGTGTGTGTGTGTGTGTGTCTCTCTCTCTCTCTCTCCTCCTCTCTTCCTGCAGGTGGGAATTAGAAGATTGGCTGCCACCTGTGAGCTCCAGAAGAGCAGAGTATTGGCTCACACTCTGGCCAGTTAGCCAATCAGAGATGGAGGAAACCATTTTAAAAGCCTCTCTAGCTCCTTGTTTGTTCTCTCTCTTGCTTTGCATACTAGGTTTGTGGTGGGGAGGTAGGGCTGAGGTAAGGCTGGGGTACCCTGTACATTCTGCACACCCATAGAAAGTAATTGTTACTCCACTAGGTTATGGGTTGATGCCACCGCTGTAATTTTTGTGCAGTCACTTTTGTAGATAAGGTAGTCAGGCCTTTTGTTTTCTTTTCCTTTCTACACAGAAAGCGCTGAGCTAGGTCCTATTTTGTTGTTCTTTGTTTTTGCACAACCCCCACAGTTCCTCCTTCCCCCACATTTCAAAACCTTCATTTGTTGTTCACTTATTTAATCAAAGATTGTAAATAAATCCTTTTTTTTGACTGCCACACATCCGCCTTGAGTTCTGTCTTTATTGGTTGTCAGTGTTATTGTTTCTGTTTGCTTCTTGTAAAGAGAAACGTAACAACTGGGGGCTCGTCCGGGATCTCTTCCTGTTTTTCCTTCTGACAATCAGTAGGAAGTTACTCATGGTGTTTGTTTGGCATGTGATTGACAATGAGTTTCAACTTGCAAGACTTTGTTGACAATCCCTCGTTTGAAAAGATTGATGTGTGTCGCAAGGATGATTTATTGTGTATTGCAGCACACTTTAACATTCCTGTTCAAAAGTATGGTCTTAAGAAAGAAATCAAGAAACAGGTCCTAGAAATGTCCTTATTCCTGCCCAGCCTGTGGCTGAGGTTTCAGCTAATGATGTCCCTTCTACTACAGCAGGTGTTTCGTCTCAAAGTATAGAGGAGCCAGCCACACTAGTCTCACCTCCTGCAGACCAGGCTGGGACACCTGCTCCTGCTACGTCACCTCGTTTTGACCTTTTCTCTCCTCCACAGTCTCAGGGGTTCAGTCTGGATTCTAAGCTCAGGGTTCATTTAACCCGCCTTCAGCTGGAGGCCCAGGAAAAGGAGTTGGTACGTAAAGCAGAGTATGATCTCCGCCTACAGGTACGAAATTTAGAAATTGAAGCTGAGAAAGAAGTAAAACTAAAGCAACTTGAGGTTGAAGCTCTGAAAATCTCCTCCAGTCATTCATTAAAAATGTCTGACAGATCTACATCTTTTCAAACAGTATCCAGTAAACAAGGTTTTGATGTGAGTAAAAATATTTCTTTGGTGCCCGCATTTCGAGAGGCAGAAGTTGATTCATATTTCAGTGCTTTTGAACGAATAGAATAGAATAGAACGAGACATGTGGCCTATCCTCCTCCAATGCAAGCTGATAGGTAAAGCACAAGAGGTAGTGTCTGCCCTTTCCTTAGAAGACAGTATGCAATATGATTTGTTAAAGGAGGCCATTTTGTATGCTTATGAGCTCGTTTCTGAGGCCTATAGACAAAAGTTTAGGAACCACAGGAAATCTAATGGTCAGAGTTTTGTTGAGTTTGCAACAGGAGAAGGGCATCCTCTTTAATAAATGGTGTGCCGCTAATGATGTCAGAAACAATTTTGAGTCACTTAGTCAGCTTGTTCTATTGGAAGACTTTAAAGGCTCTTTGCCAGAGAAAGTGGTAATGTTTCTGAATGAACAGAAAGTGTCTTCATTATCCAAGGCTGCTGTCCTTGCAGATGAGTTTGTGTTAACCCATAAAAATGTGTTTGTATCTTCCCCTCAATCTGACAGAACCTCTGTTTCACGTCCCATAAGGCTTGATTCTGGCCATGTGGCCCCTGAAAAGGCCAAAGGACCCCAGTCACCTCCACAGGAGATCCGTGAGTGTTTCTATTGTCACAAAAGAGGTCATGTCATTGCTGACTATCTGTCATTGAAACGAAAACAGCAGTTACCCTCAGTTCCTCAGCAAAAGGAAGTAAGTTTGTTTAAAACGGTTCCAACACTTGTTACTGAACAGTCTGAGAGCGTTAATGATAAACCTGACCCTTGTTTCAGACCTTTTATTTCGGAAGGTTTTGTCTCATTGACTGGAAACTCAAAAAACCATAAAGTAGTCACCATACTGAGAGACTCAGCTGGTTCTCAGTCAATCATTAAGGACGGCATTTTACCTGTGTCACCTAAGACCTCATGTCAGTCCAGTGTATTAGTCCGGGGAGTCGGGATGGTTAATGTACTTGCGCCACTACACAGAATCCATCTTCAGTGTCCTCTACTTAGTGGGTGGTTCGACGTTGCAGTTCTCCCTGACTTGCCTGTTGCTGATGTTGATTTCCTCCTTGGTAATGATATTGCTGGAGGACAGGTGAGTCCAACTCCAGTGATAGTGGATGTCCCTGTTGTAACTGACACTGCTGGTGACAGCCAGGAATCTCCTGAGATTTTTCCTGTTTGTGCAGTCACAATGGCTCAGACAAAGAAATATGGACCTGACCTGTCTGACTCTTTCCTCTTTGCAGACCAGTCGGCTGATGCTGAAACTCCAGAGTCTAAGGATCAGTCACTGTTTCAACCTAACCGTGAGCCATCAGGTTTCTCAAGTACCAAGGCAGTGGAGCTGCTGGCCACAAGAGATGAGTTTATTGCAGCCCAGCAGAGTGATAAAACACTAAAAAATTGTTTATCTTCTGTTCTTAGTATTGAGGAGGCAAAGAGAAATAAGGTGGCCTTCCTCATAGACCATGGATTGCTGACTCACTGTTGGAGTGGTGGGGACTGGAATGCGACCTACCAAGTTGTGGTCCCAACGGCATATCGTTCTCAAGTACCATCTCTGGCTCATGACAATCCGTGGGCTGGACATCTGGGTGTCACGAAGACTTATGACAGAGTCCTTAGACATTTCTTCTGGCCAGGACTCAAGTCTGATGTGGTGCGCCATTGCCGCTCGTGTCATGTGTGTCAGGTAACTGGCAAACCAAACCAAGTGGTTCCTCCTGCCCCACTCTGTCCCATACCCGTGATGGGTGAGCCATTTGAAAGAGTGATTGTTGACTGTGTGGGACCATTGCCAAAGACCAAATTCGGCAACCAGTTTCTTCTGACTGTTATGTGTGTTTCCACTAGGTTCCCAGAGGCTGTTCCGCTACGGAAGATCACAGCTCCGGTTGTCAGTAAGGCACTTGTGAAATTTTTTACAATGTTTGGTCTTCCTAAGATGGTTCAGACTGATCAGGGTACCAATTTCACATCCCGAGTGTTTTCCCAGGTACTGAAAACCTTAGGCATTAAGTATGTAACTTCAAGCCCATATCATCCTGAAAGCCAGGGGGCACTAGAAAGGTTTCATCAGACCATGAAGTCCATGCTCAGGAAACACTGTTTTGAGTCTCAAAAGGACTGGGATGATGCTGTGCCATTTGTTTTGTTTGCTGCTCGTGAAGCTATACAGGAGTCAATCGGTTTTAGCACTGCAGAACTGGTGTTTGGCCATGAGGTTTGTGGCCCCTTAAAACTTCTAAAAGAACAGCTTTTCTCTCCAGAAGAGAGGAAAGTCCATAGCATCCCTGAGTATGTTACAAAACTCAGAGCTCGTCTTCAGAGCGCCTGCTCTTTAGCCAAAGACTCTCTATCCTCTTCTCAGGTAAAAATGAAGCAACACTATGACCAGAAAGCCATTGCCCATTCGTTTCAACCTGGTGACAAGGTTTTGATTCTTTCTCCTATCCCTGGTTCTGCTTTATCTGCAAAATTTTCTGGTCCCTATGTTGTGGACAAGAAAGTCAGTGACACTAACTTTGTCATTCAGACACCTGACCGCAGACGGCAAAACAGAATGTGTCATGTGAACATGATGAAGCCATACTTCACACCAGAGGATGGAAGTGGAACGTCGGTAGTCCCAGAGGTAAAAGACGTTGTTTCACCAGTAGCTGTTTTCTCAACAGTGAGCTCCGCTGAAGAGGATGGATTGGTTATGCGCAATGCCACACCACAGGGGGTAAGACTGAAGAATTCTGAGCTGCTTTCTGATTTGTCCCACTTTTTGGCTCACCTTCCTGATGATCATCGTGGTGATATTGAGAAACTAATTTCTGATTTCCCATGCTTGTTTAATGATATTCCCTCTCAAACTAATGTCATTACTCATGACATTGTCCTAACTAACCAAGATCCATCAAACAGCATGCCTACCGGGTCTCTAGCTCCTTGTTTGTTCTCTCTCTTGCTTTGCATACTAGAAAGGCTTGTGGTGGGGAGGTAGGGCTGAGGTAAGGCTGGGGTACCCTGTACATTCTGCACACACATAGAAAGTAATTGTTACTTCACTAGGTTATGGGTTATGGTCACTTTTGTAGATAAGGTAGTCAGGCCTTTTGTTTTCTTTTCCTTTCTACACAGAAAGCGCTGAGCTAGGCCCTATTTTGTTGTTCTTTGTTTCTTTTGTTTGGCACAACCCCCACAGTTCCTCCTTCCCCCACATTTCAAAACCTTCATTTGTTGTTCACTTATTTAATCAAAGATTGTAAATAAATCCTTTTTTTGACTGCCACACATCCGCCTTGAGTTCTGTCTTTATTGGTTGTCAGCGTTATTGTTTCTGTTTGCTTCTTGTAAAGAGAAACGTAACACTAATATAGGAGCTAACCAACCTTTCCATTCTCTCCGTAACAGATTTTGAAATTTCATAAACTGAGAGTGGCCACATTAACCTAGGATATAGCCCAAACTGCAAACACCACAACTTCAACTTTCCTGGAAGTTCTGGCAACTCTATCCAATCCTTCAGCCACATCTAAATTTCACCACTTGTTCCTCATCATTCAAGTCCACATTGTACCACCTACCTAAGCTATTTACTGACTTTTCCCTTATTGTTGGGATTTCCTCATCAGCTATGACAAACTTCCTATCACTTAACCTCCCTCTATGTATTGAGATGCTTCTGGACTTACTTGGCTTGATCTTCATGCTGGCCCACTTGAGGTTCTTATTTACCCTCTCCAGTAGCCTCTTTGTACATGGCATTGTTGTGGTCACCAGTGTCATGTCATCCATGTAAGCCCTAACTGGTGGAAGATGCACCCCGTTCTGCCGTCTCTTCTCACCTACCACCCACTTGGAAGCCCTGATGATTACTTCCATCGCCATAGTGAAAGCTAATGGAGAAATTGTACACCCTGCCATAATACCTATTTCTAGCCTCTGCCAACCTGTTGTGAAACCTGCCGTACTTAGACACAACCTAATATCCTGAAAATATGCTTTTACTAAGTCAACAACTACCTGTGGCACTTTGAAGTAGTGAAACGCACTCCAAATGAGGCTACGTGGTACTGAACCAAACGCATTTGCAAGATCTAAAAATATTACATGCAGGTCCCTTTTTTTAATCCTCCCTTCCTGAATCTGGTGCCAGATCATGCTAGTATGCTCTAAACACCCTGCAAAACCTGGTATTCCTGCCTTTTGCACCATAGTATCTACTAAGCTATTCCTTTCTAAGTAGCTAGCTAATCTCTGTGCTACTACACTAAAGAAAATCTTCCCCTCTACATTCAAGAGAGAAATCATCTGGAATTGGCTAAGGTCCACGGACTCCTTCTGCTTAGGAATGAGGACACCCCCTGCCCCACGCCATGCTCTTGAGATAATTTGTTTCTCCAAATCTATTCTCAGCTATTTCCACAAAAATTTAAGGATATCAGGTGCACTTTTATAAACCCGGCAAGGGACTCCATTAGGCCCTGGGGCCGAAGAAGCCTTTGCACGCCTGACCACCTCCTAATGGAGGGATATCCGGTGGAAGACCTACTATCCTATTCTTCTCTAAATCTGAATATGTATTTCTCAAATATTCTTCAACCCCTAGCCTTGCTGCTTAAGATGCCCTCCCTTTTCCTGGCTAAACAATCCTTTAACAAACTTAAAAGGGTCCCTGAAAAAAGCTGACCTTACATATTCCTTCTTCCTCTTCTTTTTCCTGAGATGCTCTGCCCTTCTATGAGCTGCTAGCCTGCTTCTCAACTCCTCTTGCAACACATTAAGTCCCTCTCTTTTGTCTTCTGTAGCCTTTTTCCACTGCTTTCTTAACTGTCTCCTTTCCTTTACTAACTTCTCTATTTCTCTTTGCCGCCTAGACTTACCTGACTGTACCCTCTCACCCCTCTTTCTCTCATGCACCCCAAACCTCTCTGCACCATATGAGTAAAATATATCTCCCATCTTTTCTAAGTCAATCACTAACTCCTTTGTCTTGCTGGAGTTGATGTGAAGACAGTTGACCTCACACCAGTTGTCAAAGTCCGTGATGACCCCCCTGTACACCAGATCATTCCCCTCTGACACACACCCAACAATGGCTGTATCATCAAAGAACTTCTGAAGGTGGCAGCTGTCCATGTTGTATCTGAAGTGGGGTTGGCATGATACTAAAATTTCAAACTCGATATCGAAACCCAGGAAAATATTCAATACTTGATACCACTTTCAATACAGCAGCAAAAAATTAAGAGGCATGTCATTTTTTAAATAAAGATCAGAACAGTAACATCAATGATAAATAAATAAATAAATAAATAAATAAATAACAACCAGAAACAAGATCTGTCCATACAAATGTATTTATCTCCAGCCCTGTTTATTTTCTGTGCTTCTGGTGAATTGGCACCATATTTTCGTTGCTGAACAAATAGAGTTGGTAGTTTAGGCTCAGGATGCTCCTGTTTCTACCTCACTATGTGATCAGAGAACCAGGGGTTACGGGAGAAACCAAACGTTTTTTCAGCTTCAATCTGTGACTTTACAGTTAACATAACTTTTCAGACACACATAATTGTGTTGTCCTGTTAAACTAACATTGTCTATTAATGTTACAGACGGGCATGACTGATAAAGTTTTCTGCTTAGCCCCCCACATTAAGGTTAGAAGCTGCTGAACCAGCTGCTAGTGAGGGGAGGGGCTGTACCTGCCGTCTGCAGCGTGCTGTGTTCACTTCACTAAATATTTCCAAAGAGCGCTTTTTCCTTTATCATTTTTGACCAAAACTGGCTGCTCTGATCCTCCTGCAGCTGCGCTGGCCATATTACAGCAACAGAAATGTGTGCATGCATGCACAGCAACGACAACAAGCCGGGTTGCAGCGAGGGCTCTGTGCCTGCCAGACACTGCCTGCACAGCGCGTGTCCGTCGGACCCGTCACGCGCACCCGACAGGTGCTAAGGTGGCGTGCACTGTTACTATCGATACTTTTGTAAATCAGTATTGTATCCGGATACAGCTTTTGAGTATCGATACTTTTGACAACCCTAATCTGAAGTCCGATGTGTACAGGGTGAACAGCGCTCTGAAGAGGCTCCTGTGGAGCCTCTGTGCTGCAGACTACCACATCAGACACACAGTCAAGGAGCCTCACATAGTGTGGTCTGCTGGTGAGGGGGGTGTCGACTCCAGCTCCTTCCAGCTTCCCCCTGAGCAAAGATGGCTGTATTGTATTGAAAGCACTGGAAAGGTCAAAAACATGACTTGCAGCACTTTCAGTGTTCTCCAGGTGAGACAGTGATCGATGGAGCAGGTAGATGACTGCATCATCCACCCCAATGCCTGTCTGATATGCAAACTGCAGGGGCTCCAGTTCTGTTCTAACCAGGGGTCAGAGGTAGTTGAGTATAATCCTCCCCATGGTTTTCATCAGGTGGGAGGTCAGGGCTACAGGTCTGAAGTGGTTGGGCCCCCTGTGGTGTGCAGTCCTTGGTACAGGAACCACGCAGGAAGTCTTCCACAGGACAGGAACCTTCTCCAGACTGAGGCTGAGAATATAGATGCGCAGAACCAGCTGACAGAGCTGGACTGCACAGTACCTCAGCAGTCTGGAGCTGATGCCATCCGGAACAGTAGCCTTCCTCACCTTGATCTTCATGAGCCCCTTCCTCACCTGGTCAGCTGTTATAGAGAGGCTGCAGCTGGGGGTGGGGGGTGACTCCAGCTGAGGAAGATGGGGGGAGGGAGGTGTGAAGTGGAGGGGGTAAAGAGGTGAGGGGAGAGTGCAGCTGATGTCCTGAGGGAGGGGGAGGAGGTGTGCCAGAAAGGGTGAGAGGGCCCTGGGTCTGTGCTCTGGTGGGTGGGGGAGGGAGAGGGAGCAGAATCAAGCCTGTGGAAAAACAGGTTCAATTCATTCGCCCACCCCCGGTCTCCGGACTCTGGGCCCCTCCCGCTGTTGTTGTTGTGGCCAGAGATTGTGTTCAGGCCTCTCCACACCTTTCTTACGTTGAAGGCGCTCCTCCAACTTCCTCCTGTAGCTGTCCTTGCCCCTCCTTAATTCTCTTTTAAGGTCCCTCCTCAGCTCTTCTTTGTCCCCTGATCTAAAAATCCTCTTCTTCTCGTTCAGAAGCACTTTCAGATCAGGGGTCACCCATGGCTTGTTGTTGGAAAAGCACCGTACCTTCCTGATTGGTACGGTGTTCTCCACGCAGAAGTTTATGTAGTCTGTGATGCAGTCGGTCAAACTGTCAATGTCCTCCCCATGTGGACTGCACAGCACTCCCCAGTCAGTTGTTCCAAAACAGTCCCTCAGTGTCATGCTGTTCTCCTCAGACCATTTCCTCACATACCTAATGGTGGGGATTTCTCTGCTCACCACAGGTATGTAAGCAGGGGACAGATGGACCAGGTTGTGGTCTGAGCGGCCCAATGGGGGGAGGGGGGATGAGCTGTATACATCCTTGATGTTTGCTTACAGCAAGTCCAGTGTTCTGCAGTCCCTAGTGTGGCAGTCCACATACTGTGTCAAAGTGGGGAGGGTGGAGGACAGGGGAGCATGATTAAAGTCGCCAGAGATGAGGATGAGGGACTGGGGGTGTGATGTTTGGAGCTGAGACACAAAAGTGTGTAAGAGCTCACAGGCTGCTGCAGCATCAGCCGATGGCGGGATGTATACCATTATCGCGATGACTTGTGATAACTCCCTCGGGAGGTAGTACGGCCGAATGCTAACCACTGGCAGCTCTATGTACCTGGTGCAGCGCTGCTCTTAAACACTGATGTGCCCCGGGTGACACCATCTCTCATTCACATACATCGCTATCCGCCCTCCCTTCCTCTTACTCGTCTCCTTTGCTCTCCTGTCCGCTCTGAACAGTTGAAATCCGTTAAGAGTTATGTGTGGGTCTGGAGAGAGTTCGTTCAGTCAGGTCTCCATGAAGCACATCATACTACACTCCCAGTACTCCCTCTGCAGTCTGGTCAGTGCCGTGAGCTCTTCCATCTTATTAGGGAGAGATCTCACATTCCCCATAATAACGGAGGGTACAGATGGTTTGTACCGTCTTTTCCGCTCCTGACACTCCTGACTCCAGCTCTGCATCCCCGTCTCCTTCTCCTTAACTCCTTGGGGATCTCCCGTCTCTCGTTGGGGAGTACATGAATGTGGCAGAGCGCCAACAGCTGATCGCGGGTGTAAATAATCGATCCGTGGCTGAATGGCTCTCCAGAAGTCGCTTTAAACAGTCCAGAAGTGAATAAAAAGCATAAAACAAATCTCAGCAGTTGCACATCCATTGTTGAACGTGAACAAGTGAGATTTGTGGATAAAAAAATAACAAAAAACACAAACAACACACTTAAAGGAGAGAAAGGGGTCTGAGCTACTGTAACCAGCTGCCACTGGGGCGGCGCCATCTTGAAAAAAAAAAAAAAATCTATCGCATTTCCTATATAATACACCGAGCACCTTCTCTCCTTCTCTCTCTCCTTTGCTAAGAATTATGTCTGTACTGCATGTCACTAACTCGACTTCTTCTCCGGAGCCTTTGTGTTCCACTGTCTGGCAGGTTACCTCGTATCGCAGCTGTGCCTGGATGGTGTGTCGTGGTTGTGCTGCTGCCACGGTCCTGCCTGATGCCTCCTACTGCTGCATTAGTCATACTTCTACTGTTATTACACACATATGATTATTATTGTCATATACATATACTATCATATATTAATATATACTTACAACATATTATACCACAAGAGCCGTAATTATTATTATAATGTTACTACTTAAATTAATGTTGTTGTAAGCTACTGTCATTACTGTCTATCCTGCATCTCTCTCTGTCTCTGTCCCTCTTTATGTATCATTTTGTCATATGGAACACTGTAAATTTATTATGTTGATTTGTTCTGTGCGACATCTGTTGCATATCTGTCTGTCCTGGAAGAAGGATCCCTCCTCAGTTGCTCTTCCTGAGGTTTCTACCATTTTTTTCCCGTTGAAGGGTTTTTTGTGGGGAGTTTTTCATTATCCACTGTGAGGGTACAGTGGTCAGAGGTATGTCGTATGCTGTAAAGCCCTCTGAGGCAAATTGTGATTTGTGATATTGGGCTTTATAAATAAAATTGATTGATTGATTAAAGGGGGGCAAAATGGCAAAACTTTTACAGTGCAGTTATTGACCGAGGCGGTATTTGTACTGAATGTCAGCAGGGCCAGGTGTGATGCACACGGAAAGATAGCTTACTAGCTAATGTTGAGTAGCTTGCTAATAAATCCTGCAAAACATGATATCATTGGTACATTTTCTTTTTTCTTATGCTCCATATCTGTCTCTTGACTGACTGCCAGCCGAGCAGCATCTCTCCTGTGGGGCAGTTTGTATGTTTAATGGCCAATATCATACAATATTGGCTGGTTTCAGAGGAGAACAATCCCTGTCTCTCCCACACAAACTTCTTTGCTATTGGTTGAGGCTGCAACTTCGCTGGTCAAAGTTCACCAAAGTTAAACTTCAGGCAATGCGAAGATGTGAATTTGCTTTGTTGCTTTGCCAACAGAAGCAAATGTTTTAAGCCCAGTTCAGATCAAAGATTGGCGACAAAAGGAGTTTAAACAGGCAATTACTTGCAATGTGCCATTCTGCAATGTTGGAAAAAACCTGCCAGTTCACACCATGAGACAGTCTATCATCTCTATGCAACAGTTCTCTGTACTTCTGTTCTGATTTTTAGCTTTTCAGGCTTATTTTGTGGCTGAATATAAATTTTATCTTCTTAAAATATGAATGAGGATAATGATGGTGAGATACTGGCTACAGTTGCATTTGTAGTCATGATGAAACTGTAAAAAACAGAAACAAAACAAGCATCAGATGGACTGTAATCATAATAAATACGCCACAATAATATAACTAACCAGTGCCAATTAATCAGTCAGTGAGAATGTGTGTGTGTGTGTGTGTGTGTGTGTAAGCACATACAGTGAGCAGCAACAGTGATCCACAGTTTGACACCAGCACGCTGTGAGGACGGAAATAGAGGGCTCAGCAGGGACGGAGCATCTGCCACAGCAAGCGAACACACCATCTGCGGTCATTTTGACTTGGTCAGCGAACTCCTCGTCCGCTCTTCAATTTCAATGAGCTCTGAGTCCGTGTACGTGCGTGTACTCCGTGTTCAAATAAATACGGGCGGTCATCAAATTGAAATGGCTCATCCAGATCCAGTTGGTCAAAATCTGGTAAAAATTCAGACATGTTTGTTGTGGCAAATCAAAACACTGGCTGAGGTCGAACAGTCTTTTTTGCTTAGGAAGGTTCCTAACTGAGAGAAATGACGTGAAGTATCTAAGTGGCAGCCATGATAAGAGCTGATCAAATTCTCTAAATTTTAAGGAAAGGTGCTTCAATGCTTCCTTTCTAATCTCCTTTAGCACAGGGTACACTGGACCATCCTTAATGAAAGGAGGTAATTCCGTCCCACAAGTCCTTATGGTGGCAATACTTAAAGCGACCAAGCACCGCACCATTCACAAACTCAAATGATTAGGAAAGAAAAAGATCAACATGACCGAGAAAGGAAGGAGATCACCGTGTAAGTTACCGCATTATTTTAATTTTCCGATTTTCGTGTGAATGAGAAAAAACGGAAATCGACGTGCCTTTCCCGTTTTCGTCTTCAAATGGCTAATTGAAATAGAAATTAAACCAAAACCAGAAGCCTACTTGTTTTTTTCCTTGATTGTTATATCTATATTATCTGCCCCTACTGCATCTCAAAATATTGGCATTGGCTATGCTTATGGCCTAGACAGACAGACAGATAGACAGACAGATAGATAGATAGATAGATAGATAGATAGATGTTCTGCTTCTTTGTGCCCCCCCTTACCCAATCGGTCAAAGCAGATGGCTGCCCACCTACAGCCGGGTTCTGCTCGAGGTTCGAGTTCTTCCTTACCGCTGTCGCCAAGTGCTGCTCATGGGGGAATTGTTGGGTCTCTGTAAATTCAATTATCTAATTATCTAATTCATTATCTAGACCTGCTCTTTGTGTAAAGTGCCCTGAGATGACTTTTGTTGTGATTTGGTGCTATATAAATAAAATTGAATTGAACTGAAAAAAATAATAGATAGATCATCAATGAAGTAACGTTGCTGTGCCTCGTGCGTAAATGCGCATATAGGCCTAATTGGCGTATCTGGAGATTTAAATAAACAATGAAGTTACTGCTTCCCACTTTTGATTCCCCTGTACAGTGTTTCCCTGCAGAGCTACAGTGGAAGGATCATAACAAAAAATACAAAAGACTGTTACATTAAAAGATATCTGCTTGAGGTTATTAAATACTTGCAATAAATACAGCAGAAACAATAAGCGTGTTTCCCCATAAAGAGAGACGCTGTGCGCATTTACACACGAGGCACAGCAGCATCACTTTTATTATTATTTTTCACTTTTATTATTAATATTATTATTTATCTATCTATCTATGCAGTAGTGGCACATAATATTGATATAACAATAAACACAAGTTGGTTACTGGTTGTGGTCTAATTTCTATTCATTTGAAGAAGAAAATGGAAAAAACGTGGATTTCCATTATTTTTTTATTCACACAGAAAAACAAAGTAATGCATTTAATATTTGTTTATCCTGTTATAAAACAAACAAGTTGAACACAGCTGTGGACGGAGGGGACACGCACCGTAACATATGCTCAGTTTGCATCAGTCATTTATTCATTTGAGCGTTGTTGTATTGCCAGTCTTTAGTGATATCATTAATTAATTTTACTATTTGGGATTCAGATGGGTGAGTGTGGCCAAGCATTCTCAATGTGACAATTTCGTTTGAGTTTGTGGCTGGTAGCCTATAATCCTTTTTTTATTTCAATTCCGACCTTAGTAATTAAATAATATCTTTCACCGTGTTGTCCACGTTTATATATCCTGCATGAATCAACACGATGAGAACGTAGGGGGCGCATTATTGAAGATGCACTTTTTGTAGTCCATCTTCAGAACATTGTAGTTTCACCACAGCAGACCTACTTCAATAACATCCGCCATCACATCATTACATAGCCCAGTGTAAGTGCAGTCGGATTCTCTCAGCACCGCAGTTGTCTTTTCTTAAGTCCTTGTGAATTCTCCTTCATATCTTCCCTTGACCTTGCGACGTTTTCCATCGAGGTCATGGAAAAGTGGTTAGGAAAAGACGATAGGAGGGACTTTTTGACCGCAGCCACTCACTCAGAGAGTGAAAGTCTGACTCTGAAATCTCACGTCTCGCAAGATTTGAGTTGTTGCAGGAAGTTACCGCTGGAGTGACCTTACGTATTTTGACGTTGTTTGACGTTGTCTGAGTGCCCTATTATTTAACATAGCACGCGCTCACGGGCTGCAGGCAGGTCAGCCCTAGCTTTGTACTGGAGAAATTTCAGATATTGAACATCCTATCACTCATTTAGACAAAAGTAGATCCAAAAATAGGGCCCAGGTTGAAAAAAACATTAGTTCCCCTTTCACTACAAGCCAATTGGCTGTTGAAACTGGCGATGTGATTTATGTTCTAAAACTAGCCACCAACAATTTGACCAGCTGAGTTGCAGGTGACAACCTCAGCCAGTTTGAGTCAAGCTCAGACTGGCCAGTTCACACCGCTGCAACTTTTCTCTGCAACATTCTACAACGGTTGTGTCTCGTCACCAATCTTTGGTCTGGTCTGAGTTTTATTCGCTCTTTCCCTAACATTGAATTGAAGTGAACAGAAGGCCAGTATTCGCCAATAATAATTTCACTCATGTGTGACAGTGCCCTGACTCTGACCTTCCACTGGATGTCTCCGTTGAAGAGCTCAGTTTTGGCGATGTCCACTCGGTTCCAGGCCACAGCTAGTTTCAACTCCTCTATGTACTCACTGGCATCACTGGACACACGTTTACTAGCTTAACACACAAACACACACACACACACACACACACACACACACAGCAACATTTACACGTACTGTACAACAAATGAGACTGGATAAATAAAACTGGACAAACAGGTAATTTGGGGGTCTTCACTGTGTAATGTGGGTGATATGTTGGTTAAGAAGACAGGGTCTGAACTGATGTTACGCACTAAAGAGGTGGGGTGGGAGATACCTGGGATTTTACAGCTTAACAGTCACTAAAATATGTTTCTAAAGACATTTGAGGCTAGAAAAAGGCAATGCCGTAACAGAATCGGTGCTGCCTAGTTTGACTGCAGTTCATGAGCAGGGATTACATGACTGACAGCTGTCTTCCAGACTCCTTGGCTCTGATTGGTTGTTTTCATTCACATGCAGAAGCACTATATTTTTCACAGATTACCTGTCTCATAAATGCTGTGTGATTATGGTGACAGTGTCAGCAAATCTGATTTTTTTTTTTTTTTTTTAATACAGCTACAGTTATAAGTATTTTGTGACATTATGCTCCTTAAAGGTGCTAAGTAAACAAAACAAATACATAAAAATGTATCTACTCACTTACCTCTAACAAGGGCTTTGAGGAGAACTGTATCAAAATCCTCAGAACCTTCCTGTTCCCCATGGAAAACAGTGATGAGCTCTCTGTTCTGATAAATATTCAGAGCCTAGACACACAGAGGGACATGAACCAATCAATGTTTGGAAAAAGTTTAATTTCATACATAATCAACACTAACATAACTACTCAGACTATAGGCAGATCAAATAGAACAGTACTGGATGATCTGTAGATTATATAAATAGTAAGACAATTATATTAACCAGCCAGATTTCATCCTATTAATTTCTCCCATGAGCAATATCAGAATTATTAGAGGTTTTTCCGACATAAAACTCTTCTTATTGAATCATCAAATGATAAAGGCACTCTATAAAAAATCAGCTTAGTTGATACAAAGTCACTGGTGACAGACAGCAGGAGTGAAGTTCTTGCACACCACTGGAGAGACTCAGGGCATCATCCTGGTATGACTGCCCCCTGCTCATCACAGTACAGTTAGCCTTTGAG
Source organism: Epinephelus lanceolatus (assembly GCF_041903045.1). Classification (NCBI taxonomy): domain Eukaryota; kingdom Metazoa; phylum Chordata; class Actinopteri; order Perciformes; family Serranidae; genus Epinephelus; species Epinephelus lanceolatus. The sequence continues at coordinate 1,087,051 of NC_135751.1, forward strand.
AACCCGTTTCTACAAGAACTTCTGTGTGAAGGAAAATGAACATTCCAAAGTGGGAGGCACCCACATGCACACACACAGGTATGGGGGTGAATAGGGTGTGAAAAGGGTCACAACAGGACAAGATGCACGTCCATAACGTGTGTGTGTGTGTGTGTGTGTGTATGTACATCTGTGTGTGCATCCTGTGACTGAATGTGCACACACACTAGTGGTATCATATGAAACTATAGATAATTTGGGGCATCCATTGGCTTCCTCATGCAAGCTAGTGAATGCTAGTGAATAGTGTCTGCTCATCTGTATAATATCTGTTTTCTGCATTCTCTCCCATCTTGCATCAAATACTTAAGCTAGATTCCTATTGCTCTGGTTTATTATCTCCATTTTATAGATCTTGTTAATTGTATCCTTGCATTCGCTTTGTTGTGGCACCTCCAGTTTCAATCAGTTTTTTGTTATCTGTTTAAGTGTGGTTACTCTTAAAGTTCTAAAAAGACACTTATCAGTTTGTTGAGAGAGTAGCTGTGGTGTTCGGCCAAGTAACAATTGCTTGGGCCCCAAAATTAGTGAGCACTGAAACATGCTGTCTATAACTCCCCTTATTTCTGTCCAATATTGCTGCAAGACCAGATAGGAATAGAATATGTGGGTATTGTTGGCTTTTACCTCCCCAAATTTTGGCCAACAGCTTGGTGTTCTCGCCTTAGACTATTTTACCTGGATAACAAGTCTTCAAAAGAAACGCATTTGAATTTTCCAAGAATATTCTCTCTAAATGAATGAACTTGTACATTGTACATGTATTATTACTGATGTCCCTTCGTATGTCTGGAGATATATCTACCTTTAATTCCTTCTCCCAGCTGGTGATTGCTTTAATTTCTTGACTTCTAGATTCGTCTTCCAAAGTTTGATAAATCTGACTTGATATGTTTTTTGAGTTAGCTCTATTAGATATTTTTATTACGCAAGCTGTTAAAGGGCATATCTCTGTCGCTGTTTTATTTATTCCCAGTTTTGCCTAATTTGTGGGTATTTATAAATGTGAGATTTTGGGAGGTCATATAATTTTAATAATAAAAATAAAATGCATTTTCATCACCTCAGAAGCCTTTATTTCTATATATTTCTGTGTTATTTCAGGTCTGAATGATTCAAGTAGAACTTTAGTGGGCTACAATAACAATAAGAAAAAATACAATGTCACATCAGTACTGCAATGAACTGTGGGCAATTAAGAACAGATGTCTGACTTACACTATCCACCAGTTTTTCCAGTTCAGCTTCAACTGGGAAGTGTCTCCGAACTTTGTCACGGACCTTGTCACGGAGCTCTGCGTTGTGACCCTCAGTAGCCTCCCCCTCTGCTGGACAAGAAGTGGGACTGAGGCAAACAGGGGAGAGATTACCAAGCAGTTCACTGACAAGGTCTGCAGCTGGACCCGAACCAGCAAGAACCAACCAGGGTGTAGATTTCTTCAGAGAGGTATCTAATCTCTAAACCAGGGAAGATATTGACACAAAATAAGATTTTCATTGATCTCATATTTAATAAGAGCCTCAGTGAGATGGACATCTCTCTTTTTAACGAGCTGTGGACTGAAAAGTATCCACAGAGCTGACAAAACACATCTGAGAGTCACGGTTAAATACTGGGGTACTTTATTAAAAAAAAAGGTACATCATATCATATGCGAGACACTGCTTTATAATTATACATAGATAGATAGATAGATAGATAGATAGATTGATTGATTGATTGATTGATTGATTGATTGATAGAGAGAGAGAGAGAGAGAGAGTCACAGTTTTTCATGTGGCATGCTGCTGATGGCCATGTAACTCCTTGTGACTGACTGACTGACTGACTGACTGAATGAATGAATGAATGAATGAATCACTATTCATCTCTGATTTAAAAATGAAACTGTCAACAACTATCCCAAACTTATTTACAACCATTAATACAGATGAATAAACAATAATCTTAGATATTAAAAGTACAAACCCATCTCAACTTTATTTATATCCCAAAAACACCCAGAGCCAAGATAAATAAATAAACCCCCTTTAACTCTTCATCTAACTCATTCCACAAATTCATTCCACACATTCAAATACACATACTTTTCAAAGTTGTATCAACATATATATTTTTTTAGATTTCATTTTTTAGTAAATTATTTCTTGCTTTGTACATTATTTGTACTGTTTTGAATTTAACCAAATCCCCGAATTTCAACGCATGTGACTTTAAAAACAGTGTGCTCCCTATGTCCAACGTTATGTACTATCTATCGTTTTTAGTTTAATTATTTCATTTTTCTACTTTTTGTAGAGTTGTGCGCAGCACATTTGCTTACGTTGTCCTTGCCCTGTTCTCTGCCTCTGTTTATCAGACCTGAAACAAGCATTAGCTGCAGGCCACCCCACAGTACCTCGGCCTTGCTCCCAGCTGCTATGGCCAGGGAAAGCAGGCAGTAGATCCATAAAAAATTATTTCATCAGTTCCATCTGTGCCATGCTTGTATGGGTGAAATATTTTGGTAAAATCTAAAAGATTATTATAGTGTGTGTCAAGTGAGAATGTATTTGACAGTTTCCTTACCTCCAACATACTGGCATCTCCTGAGATGAGCATGCACAGCACTGGGATTTCAATACTGCCGCTACCTGTTAGTGGCCCAAGATAAGAAGTAAGAAGAAACAGACAGCTTCTCTAGAGAAACAATGCATCAAGCAAAGATTATTATCAGTGTTCCAGAAGTGAACTATTTTTTTATCATGAGTTGAACTGACAGAAGTAGGTTTTTGTAACCTTTCAGCTTCAATCAAGATTGTCTACAACTTCTCAGCATTCTACATCCCTTTGTTTTGGCCTGTATTTATCCAAGGTAGGTTTGATGGGCACAAAATGGGAGCACTCTGCTCACACGGCTGCACATATCCAGTATAAGTTTTATCCAACAATCATTTATTTGTGAGGGCATTTGAAACTTAATTTGACATACAATGAGATACGATCTAAAACTATGACCTTCACCAGTAGAAGGCAGGCAAGTACTTACCATGGTCCTACTCTTACAGTACAACAACAATTATATAGCCTATGCTAAGCTAAGTTTCAATGTGTCAGAAGGAAATACACTAATGAGCCAAAACATTGATCATTTCATTGCAATGCAATGCTCTGCTGGTCCTGGCATCCATGCGGATGCCACTTGATGCATTCCACCCAAACGAACAACGTTACAGTACCCATCCTGAGGGCAATGGCACTCCCTGATGGCAGTGGCCCCCCCAGCAAAAACAAAAACTGCTCAGAAACGACCTGAGGAATACGGCAAAGACCTCAAGGCATCAATCTGACCTTCAAATTCCCCAGATCCCAATCTGATTGAGCACTCCCTGACTAGTACGTTCATCTGAACTGTACATCCAAGACTCTCAAGGACTGTGATGCTGACAAGAGAAATAGTTAACAAGCCACAAAGGCCTTGACTGAACTCTTCACAGAAAAAACAAAGAAGAAAGCGAGGAGTGTCTTGACAGATAGTTCCCATCCTCTCTTTATTTAGACAGTTCAAGCTCCTGAGCTCCAGGAGTCCCTCTAGCAACTAAAAATGTAATCAATAAGTCCTTTATCCCAGATGAGTTTTGAACTACGGATAGACAATGAGCTGATTTCATGTGTTAAGTGTTTTGTAATGACCTTGTATGTTTGTTTTATTGACTATCTGTCTGCTTTGATCAATGTTGTCTTTTGTGTCTGGTGAGCCAAAGACAAATTTCCACCTCCGATGGACAATATTCTACACAGTCTTTATACAGTGTGGCCTCCTTGGATTGGACTTGGCTCTGACCTGTGGAGGCACGGACACAAAACCTCTAAAGGTATCCTGTGGTGCCTGGCACTGAGGTATTGTCAGCAAATCCTGTGGGATGTGAGGTGGAGTACCAGCACATCTCACAGATGCTCGATCAGACTGGGATCTGGGGAACTGGGGAACTGGGAGGCCAGATGGATGCCTGAAACTCTTTGTCATATTCCTCAGGCCATTCTAAAGCAGTTTTGCAGTGTGGCATAGGGCACAGTCTTGCTGGGGGACCACTGCCATCAGGGGGTGCTGTTGCCATGAGGGGGGTACTTGGTCTGCAATAGTTTCTGGGTGAGTGGAGTGCATCAAGTGTCATCCACATGAATGCAGGACCCAAGGTGTCCTAGCAGGAGACTGCAGAAAGATGTAGAAAGATGATCAGTGTTATTCACTTCACCTATCAGTGGTTTTTAGTTTTGGCTGATCGGTATATCTCTAATGTTGGTTCTGCAAGGTGAAAACTGACCAAAAATGGAACTTAGCCATTTGTAGACCTACATGCAAAAGCCAAAACATATTACTTCAACTGTTGGATGGACCAGAAATATTACAGACTCCATGTTTGAAAGGGCTTGTTATATATCTCTGTCTTACCCCAAATGCCAGTGCGCTGATGGGAAATGTAGTCCTCCAGACTAGCACGAAAGGTTGTCTCTCCCCCACAGCGGCCAACACTCCCATCATCCACCAGGAGGAAAGCCTGGCAGTTGTTGTCCAGGCAGCTGGAGTCACGTGATGTGTTCTGGACATAATAACGAGCAGGAAAACTCCCCTTCAAACAGACAACACAATGAATGTGAGGAGAGATGGAACCTACTCTGCTACCCTGCAGATCTGATCTCAGCTGGGAGCATCTGGCCAACAGACTCACACTGGTGTTAATACCAGCCAACACAATGACTCATACTTTGCACCTCCCACACATCCACTCCACACCACTGGTTAAAGAAATTTACAATACTCTGACCCTTTATGTTTACTAGGTTTATTTTTTCTTTGAGGCAGACTGGGTGTGCAGTGTTTGATTCATGAGATGCTCCATTTATTCCCCTCTCCACTTTACTGTGCTCTCAATGACAAATCATCACTACAGAAGTCTCTATCAAGTCTGTGATTTGCTGTTTTAAATACTGTCTAAAATAAAGCTGACATTGTCTTGTTTCTTGTAAAGCAATTTATCTTTTAGGAAATTCTAGAAAAAACAACTCAATTATAAAGAAAAACAGATCAAAGTCTGACCAAATGTCTCCCCTTCTGTTCCTGAGATATGACAGTGAACAATGGCCAGAAAAGTGTTTTATGACATTATGGTGTCATATGTGAAGCTGAATTTTGAATATGAAAATGTCAACACTTCATCATTTTATCATAATAGACATTTGTGTGAAGCTTTGTCATAATAAAAACATAAATTCTTGAGTTATGGCCAAAAATGTATTTTGTGAGGTCACAAAGACCTTGACTTTTGACCACAAAATTCTAATCATTTCTTCGTTAGTCCAAGTAAATGTTTGTGATAAATTTGAAGAAATTCCCTCAAGGTGTTCTTGAGACATTACCTTCACAAGAATGACACAGACAAGGTCACAGTAACATTGACCTTTGACCACCCAAAACTAATCAGGTCATCACTGAGTCCAAGTGGACATTTGTGCCAAATTTGAAGAAATTCCCCTAAAGTGTTCTTGAAATATCACATTCACAAGGGTGGGACAGATGGATGGACAATGCGAAAACACTATGTCTTTGGCAATGGCTATCTCTAGCGCGAGCTCATGAAAAGATGAAGACATATTAGCATGTGGTGGGTGAACCGCCCATCTCCAGCGTGCCAAACAGCATAGGAGAAAACTGATTTGTATCATCAAACTACTTTATTCAGTGTTTTTACCAGCTTTAATCAGCTGGTCTGTTTGTTTTAGAGAGGAAGAGATCTCTGTGGATAATTCAGCACCCGGTGAAAACCTCCTTAACAATGAACACTGAAGGAAATCTAATCTGAATAAGTTTCAGCTGGTTGCAATCTGCAATCCCTAGGTTCCAACCCTTTCTTGGCCAATGGAAGGAAGCAGCTCAGTTGCCCAAGATCAAAGCCATAAATAGGAGCAGTGACCAGCAGCAGATTTTTTGTAGAGCACATTGAGATGTAGATGTGTTTCAGATTTCAAGTCATCAGACTCGCGGTGTGAGGGGTGTGGCCTGTCAAAGTTTATACTTTTTCATCTGTCAATCATAGCTCCACCATCAGGCTGATTGGGATCAAATTTGATCAAATGTCAAGCATTAGGACATCATTTCCAGTTCTGGTGCACAGTCTATGTTTCTAGCTTATTCCAGGTCACTGAATTTGAGCAAAGGCATAATATAAAATGTAAAGCTAACTGTTAAAACTGCTGTGGTATGTGTTTCTATCCATCGAGGCTCTCCGGTGGGCAGTGTCAGATGTTTGCTGTGGGCTGACAGCCTGGATAACATCACATAACATAACATAACATAACATAACATAACATAACATAACATAACATAAAGCACGGTCTGGGTTGGGCTTTACTCCCCTGAATGTGTGCAGTCTTTTAACAAAGTTAGATTTTATCCGAATCTGGGCTGTTTCTATTGATGCTGATGTTATTGTTTTATTAGAAACATGGCTTAACAAATCTACCTCAAATTCTGACATTTCCATAGATGGTTGTAATATATACCATTGTGACCAGCCTAAGCAAGGTGGAGGTGTTGCAATTTAGGTGAAGACTAAGTTTTGTGTTAATGTTTTGGTTTCTGAATCAATGTGTAATGAATCTGAATCTCTCGCTTTAAATGCGAAAGTAGCTATGGGCTTCTTTGTGACTGTTGTGGGTTGTTATAGGCCCCCCTCTGCTGTAAATGACACCTTGTCATCACTGTCACATCTTTTATTTCAACTTGAGTACAGTGAAATTGTTTTACTGGGTGACCTTAATTGGGACTGGTTAACCCCCAGGTCAGATGATTTCAAAAAACCTTTGTGTCTTTTTAAATGTTACTCGCACTGTAGAGCTCTACCGGCCCAATAGTGAATTCCCAGCTAAATCAACTTTAATTGACTTGATTTTAACAAATGTTCCTCATAAATACTCAGCTGTTGGAATATTTGCTGATGATGTGAGTGACCATTGTGTTGTAGCTGCTATTAGAGACACCAAGGCTCTGAAAGGTAAACCTCGCATCATTTTAAGAAGAGACACAAAAAATGTTGTTGAACAATGTTTTTTGTATGATTTATTTTACTTTGACTATCAAAGCCTCTAAATTATGGAGCTTTATCCCTATCTTTATTCAAGAGAGTGGTCTATCAGTTTGAGAGCATTATTTATTGATTTCAAGCTCAAAAACCCTGCCTTCGCACTCAAATAGCCTCTGCTTGTGCTTGGATCTACTCTGTTTCTGCTCAAACTGTGTGCTTGCACTCAGATACCATGTTGCTTGCACACAGATACCATATTGAACGCACTCAGATACCATTTGCTCGCACAGATTTCCTGCTCGAGCTTCGGCTTTTCTCCTCGCGCTCAAACTGTTTCTGTGCACTTGTAGAATTTCTGCTCTCAGATTTCTGCCCTGCTCTTGGATTTTTTTTGTGTAACAACCCTGTCAAAATCCCCCAACCAATAGAATGCCAGATTTACTGTTGACCAATGAAATGATCCCTGCCTCCTTGTGGGCGCGCTCGCCTTAGTTTTAGAGCGTCCCACCCGGGCGGGTACTCTTTAACCGGGTTCATCCACTCCCACCCTCCAGGGAAAGCCCTGTAAATTAAATGTTCTTCTCTGGCTTTCTTTACCACTTTTGGAATAAAGGGACTGTTAATTTACATACGTGCGCCATATATATATGATATCTTTAAATTTAATACTCTTTTGTCCCAGCTCATCAAACGTCTCTGTTACGTCGGCTTTGGGTCGACCCAGTGCCGTAGAATATACCCGCCCACATACGGAAGTCGCCACAGAAGACAGAATTTCATCTCTGCGGTGTTCGTTTGGAACTGAGCTCGCAGGACATGGCATCTTATCGCAGTTGGTTTCAGGTAAGCTATACTGGAATAAATTGGCAGAAAATAGCTTTGTTGTTTATTCTGTGACCATTAAAAGAGGTTCCTGGTGAGTGGTGTGGCACGACTGGGTGTATATAGGACATGTCCCCACCAGCTAATGTTATCTTTCGTTAGCTGATAGCTAGTTTAGCTCATGCTAGCTAACAGGCTACAACTGTGGTGTTTTCATTTTATTTTCTCTAGCTGACGTTATCTGCTCATCTGGTTATCGTGAGCACTCGTTTTGGGTTAAAGTGGAAGTGCCCAGAGCTGCCACCCGTGGTCCCGGGCAGGGCTCGAGACTTGGGATCCACTCACCTATGGTCCCGCCTGGGCCTGACCTCCGCAGCCCCCGGCCTGACCTCCGCAGCTTGGACGGATGCTCAAGTGTGGGTGAGAGGAACGGAGAGGACCACGGAGGTGAAACAGTGAAATTCAAGGATGCCTTCGGTATGTTGTTAATGTGATTTTATGGGCAATATATCAGTCGAGGTCTCCTCCTCTGCAAAGCAAACTGACCCGGTGGCTACAGGTAATAGCGCAGTTTTGAAGCCACTGTTTATCCGAGATGAAGGACTGATTGTTGAGCTGCTGTTAACAGTTTATGGAGTTAACGCCGGATCCCGTTATTTAACCGTTTCAACAATAAATTAAGCAGAGTGACCCAAAGCCTTCAATCTGCTAAAATACAGCTGAAATGCTAACAAAAAAAAAAAAATACAGTGGTGAAGTTGGGATTTTTTTATTTATTTTTTTTAAGTTATGTGCTCATCGTCTTTTCTGTCTCTTGTAGGCTGCCAGGAGAAGCGGACTGGCCATCAGATATTGTTTGTGGATATCTGAAAATAAAGTTTGTCAAATTTACTTTTGTTCTTTCATTGTGCACACTTACACACGAAATGGGTAACAGTCAAGCAAGTTTTCAATGTTAGCATTGATTTCTCACATTGAATGGTGAAATATTTGTAGTTTGAAAAGTCCGACCAAAATGAATAATGGTCGTAGATAACGAAGCATATGAATACGTTTGAACGTGGCGTGGTGGTCATTTTCGATTAAAGGCCGACGTCTCAGCGACGTCTTGGCAATGAGCAAACGTTCTCCCTGCTATGTGTAAACGATCTAAACTTGATGCTATCTGGGGTGAGTGCTGATATAGAGTATAACATCACTGGGACTTGTAACAGTAAAATCACTCTGTTCACAGGTGTTATAAATATAAATACAACTGTTAATTAACCAACTGTCACACTCGCTACATTGACGCAAACTGACACTAGCGTTACATCAAGAAGATGGATATTTTACCCAAAATTACATTTGAATTAAATTATGAGTGGTCATCAGGAGAGGACGAGGAAAAGGAAAGCCAGGACTCTTCAGTGCAGACCTCCAGGTGTGTTTGAATCCGGCCGTGCCAACATTCAGGTTTGCCAGTGTTTCATCAGCCGAACTGGACGAAGTTACACAGCTGCAGATCAATGTAAATACAAAGTAGCTTGTGAGTTCCTGGCGTGTGTGCTGCGTTGCCTGGCAACAGACTGGGGGAACTGTTTTTTTCGCGGAACTACATAACATACTTAAATCATTTATTTCATCACCTTTTGTTAACATTTCCTTACTCAGCATTGCTGTTTAAGCTGTTGTTGAACTGCTGTATAAAAGCAATATCACATGAGAGGTCGTGACGTTGTACTGTAGGCTATCGTCACACGGCTGTAATTGTCTTCGACACTCGGCCTGCGGCCTTGTGCCACAGTGCCCATGACCGAATCACAGCCGTGACGATATATAGTATCACTCCCTCTCGTGAGATATTGCTTAATTAAATACATACATATATATATGTATATATGTGTAAGGGATAATAGTGAGCCGGTGACTGTTGAAAAATAACTCACGACAGGGGAAGAGGGTGGGAGTGGATGAACCCGGCTAAAGAGTACCCGCCCGGACGGGACGCTCTAAAACTACGGCGAGCGCGCCCACAAGGAGGCAGGGATCATTTCATTGGTCAATAGTAAATCTGGCATTCTATTCGTGGGGGGATTTTGACAGGGTTGTTACACAAAAAAAATCCAAGAACAGGGCAGAAATCTGAGAGCAGAAATTCCACAAGGGCACAGAAACAGTTTGAGCGCAAGGAGAAAAACCGAAGCTCGAGCAGGAAATCTGTGCGAGCAAATGGTATCTGAGTGCGTGCAACATGGTATCTGAGTGCGAGCACACAGTTTGAGCAGAAACAGAGTAGATCCAAGCACAAGCAGAGGCTATTTGAGTGCGAGGGCAGGGATTTTGAACGTGAAATCAATAAAGAATGCTCTCAAACTGATAGACCACTCTCTTGAATAAAGATAGGGATAAAGCTCCATAAGAAGTCAGCCTATGTTCTCCCACTACTCTAACTTCATTAAACAATTACAGGCCCATCTCAAAGCTGTCAGTTCTTGCAAAGATCCTGGAACAACTAATAAGTGAACAGTTTAAAGCATTTTTATGTAATAATGCCATTCTATCCGAGCATCAGTCTGGCTTCAGAAAGCAACACAACACCAGTACCGCAACTATGATGGTGGTGAACGATATCATTGGCATTTTGGACATGAAGCAGAGCTGTGCAGCTCTATTTATTGACCTGTCCAAAGCCTTTGATTCTGTTGACTATCTTATTTTCAAAACAGAGGTATGAGTATTGGTATGTCTGACCAGGCCGTGGGCTGGTTTGTAAATTACCTCTCAGATAGGTCTCAGTGTGTTCAGTTTGATGGGGTCTTTAATATTATCCAGATTCAGCTCTCACAACTAAAGCTGGTTTTAAATGCTGATAAAACTAAGGTTATGCATTTCTCTAATGCTTGGAAGATGCCTCTGAACACTCCCTATGTTATTAATGCTCAGGGAAAGTTAGAGGTTGTCACTTGTTCCAAATATCTTGGTATTTGGCTCAATGACTCCCTGCCTTTCAAACCTCAGGTTGATAATCTTCTTAAAAAGCTGAAGCTGAAGTCAGGGTTTTATTTCAGAAACAAGTTCTGTTTCTCCTTTGAGGCTAGGAAAAGACTGGTTGCTGCTACGTTCTTACCAGTTCTGGATTATGGTGATTTGTTGTACATGCATCTGCATGTGCACATTGTTTGCACATGTTGGATACTACATATGATAGTGCACTGAGATTTGTTACAAATTGTAAAGCCCTCACTCATAACTGTATGCATTATTCCAGGGCTGGTTGGCCATCTTTGACCTTTTGTAGGCTCAATCACTGGTATTTGTTCATTTATAAAGCTATACTGGGTAAACTCCCTTCGTACATTTATACTTTGATTGAACAGAGGTCTAACCATAGCTATAGTCTTAGATCCCAAGATTTAGTTTTGTTGTCTGTTCCTAATGCACGGACTGGGCTGGGAAAGAAAGCTTTTATGTGCCCTGTTCCTCTTACTTGGAATAACCTTCAAAAAAGATTTGAAACTACATTAACTGGTCTCTCTGACTGCTTTTAAAGCTCTCATAAGTACAAGGATGAATGAGTCGGTTGGTTCTTGCCATTGTGTGTAGGTGTAGGTGCTAATATTTCTACATGTTATTGTATATCTTTTATGTTCTTTATTGTGTGGTTGTTTTGCTGTAACTTTTTGTGTGCTGCTGTCTTGGCCAGGTCTTCCTAGTGTAAGAGATTTTTTATCTCAACAGGACTTACCTGGTTAAATATGGGTTAAATAAAAAATGTAAAAAATAAACATCTACTTTAATTAGTTTCTCACAAGATATGACAGATTTGAAGATAAGATGTGAAAAGGGCATATTTGTGTACATGCCACAGTATGAGTGACACATGCAAACATCAGTGGAATCAGTAGAGAATTAGCAGATGAGTACCTGGGCATTGACAAGCTGCTGCCTGTTGTGCACCAGGCCCCAAGGTGCCAGCCCCACAGCAATCACTTTCTTCTGGGAGTCAGCAGGAGCCACAGCCCCATGGTCCCTCACCGCCTCGCCCACACAGCGGGCCACGCCTTCCCTCAGACCCCCAGTCAAGATCCAGGCCCCTGGGTGAGAGGATGAGAAGAGTAGTGAGGTGAGCTGTTCAGTAACTCAGCCTTCAGTATAGTATATACATACAAACTTATATAGTAAAGGCTGTCAGAACATAATATTGAGGCCCATTCTAATCTGTAAGGTGATTTTGGGTGTTTTGAAAGGTACCTTCTAATCAAAATCTGTTATTATTATTAAAATTAATATTATTATTATTATTATCATTAGTAGTAATAGCAGTGGAAGTAGTAGTAGTATTAATAATAATAATAGTAATAATCAGTTCTACTTTGCTGTTTCTGAATGTAGTGCTTGGCATTGATGAAAGCTAACACGTTCTGCATAGAAAGGACATAATTCCTCCCTCTGATGTGAGACATCTACAGGAATTATTGAGTGTAACTAAAAGTGGATCAAGAAAAAAAACAGAAAACAGAATTACTGTCCCAGGGGCATTTTTCTTGCAGTTTACATCCATGTCAGTGAAAACATGGATGCTTCACACACATCTTCTCCCTGACAACACAGAAGATCAGTACAGTCAGGACAGTTTCAAGGTGGACACCCAAGATTTGTGTCACCAATTAAAGGGATAGTTTGGGTTTTGTTGCCTATGGGTTACATTTGTAACAGGAAACCGATGGAATTGGGAGCCGGCGATGTTTTTATTCCCACAGCTGGGGAAATCACAAGTTCGCACCATTTTGGTATTCCTCTGTTTTCCTACAGCAGCTGACGAGGGTGTGTCGTGAGCCTGAGCCGGTGTTCGCGCTGTAGTAGTAGGGCTAGTACATCTTCTTCCTCACTAATAATAGCCTACTGGTTCTCTGTTGGAAACAGCCGATGAAGTTTTCGTTAGCTGTTGCTATCCTGCGCCCCTGTACGGCGTGGCAATGAACTGTATAATTGATTTCTGTTGGCGTGCTGTCTTGCGGGCCTGCACAGCGGAGTGATACTGGCCAGAAAATAGTCCCAATTGATAGCAAGGTCTGACGTAATGCGGGGATGTTTTAAAATTATTGAAATAGTCTAACAAAACACATGCATACTTTTTTGTAGCTTAAAACCTTTTGGTTACGTGTCCCCCTTCTATCTTAGGAACTACTTTTTCTCCGGTAAGCTACGGGCCATTTCTCAGAGCAGGAGGCTCATTGACAGTAGTGACACCGTCACATCAGAGCTACAGATGGTCAGCGTTTCACACAACTTCATGTCCAAAAACCCGAACTATCACTTTAACTATCAGGCCAAATATTTCCCCTTCTGTTCCTGAAATTTGACACTGAATAATAGCCAGAAAAGTGTTTATGCAGAACATTATGATGTCACAGTGAAGCTGACCTTTTGCATAAAAAAATGTCATCACTTCATTATTTTATTCTATTAGATGAAGTTTTGTCATAATTAACATATGAATTCCTGGGTTTTGGCTAATCAATCAATCAATCAATCAATCAATCAGTTTTATTTATAAAGCCCAATATCACAAATCACAATTTGCCTCACAGGGCTTTACAGCATACGACATCCCTCTGTCCTTAGGACCCTCACAGCGGATAAGGAAAAACTCAAACCCTTTAACGGGAACACATTTTGTCAGGTCACACTAACCTTGACCTTTGACCACAAAATTCTAATCCGTTTATTCTTCAGTCCAAGTGGATGGTTGTGTCAAATTTCAAAAAATTCCCTCATGATATCGCATTCACGAGAATGAGACAGATGCAAGGTCACATTGACCTTGACCTTTGACCACTCAAATCCAGTCAGTTCATAACTTAGTCCAAGTGAACATTTGTGCCAAATTAGAAAGAAAGAAATTCCCTCAAGGTGCATTCACAAGAATGGGACAGGCATGGTCACAGTGACCTTGACCTTTAACCTATGACCACCAAAACGAATCAATTCATTATTGAATGCATGTGGACACTTGTGGCAAATTTAAAGAAATCCCCTCAAGCTGTTTGAAATATTGCGTTCACAAGAATGAGATGCATGCAAGGTCACAGTGATCTTGACCTGTGACCTATAACCACCAAAAACTAAGCAATTCATTGTTGAGTCCAAGTTAACATTTGAGCCATGTTTGAAGAAATTCCCTTGAGGTGTTCTTGAGATATTGGCCTCTAGTTTCCCGGCGCGGCGCAGGGTGGCGAACCCCGCGCAGAGCTAGTTTCGAGCAGCGCAACCCGAGGCGCGCTCAGTTTGGTAGTTTGGCAGACAGAGGTGCGCTGAGATGGGTGTGGCGGCACAGCAGGGGGAGGTGTCGACAGATCCAGCTTGGCGCAATGACATTTTTGTGCCAAAAGGCTTCGCCGAAGGTGCGCTAAAAGCTCGCCAGCTGAAACCAGGTCTACTGTCAGCGCAGGCGGAGCAAAGCCGGTGTAGTGGAAGTTTGGCTGACCGGCGGACAGTGCACACACATCACCAAAACCTCACAGGCAGGTTTCCAGAATATCAGGCACATTAACAATGCAATAAATACCCACAAAAACCACTATTCAATGCAACTGCTGGGATTCACAGGACCACAGATGATTTATCATTTGGTAAAATCATCATTGATTTCAAGGCTTTTTCCTCTGCATGCTCTTTGTCTTCAAACAGAGAGAGCTAGGTGTCACCCATCTCCACAGGAGGTCTCACCTCACACCTCAGTGAGACTCAAGTCCCAAAACTTGATTGGACCTTTAGAGTGACATGTGACTCTGATGTCACAGGCATCTGTAGATTTGTGCTCCCTTCCAACAGATTCTTTTCTCTTTTTTGCTCCAACCGTGGAGCAGTGCTCTTCTTGCTCCAGCTGTTGAACAGCTAACACCTCTTCTGTTTGGGCCTGGACAGCAGAGGTCCAAACCCCTGCTCCATAGCCCAAACCACTAAATGGAGGGCAACTGATCACAGACTCTCTGGCAAACACAAGGTTTGCAAACTGGCTTTCCAGCAACAAGGAACTAAGTGAGTTAGCACCCAGCGTCTAACTCTTGAAGGACCCCGAGCAACCAGCTTCCTCGGATCAGAACCTTTGGAACAAAGGACAACAAAAACTGCAGCTGGAACCATCTTCCCAGCCTTCTTCTGCCGGCAAACAGCAGTACGCCACTGAGTGACTCTTTCCTCCATCCATTCAAGGATCGGTAATGTAACAACTGGGCATAGCTTATCACAGTTTTACAGGCTAAGCAAGACTGTTTGACTTGTTGTATGTTATTTGATGCTGTTTACTGAGTTGCTGTTGTGATAAATTGCAGTTAGGTCATTGATTAGTTGGCTTCGCCACAGCTAAGTGTTTAGTTTGCTAATACTGTCCACAAACAGATTCTTGCATGAAACTAAACAATCTCTGCACTAATTCAGACCGTTTGCAACACACGTCACATTGACATAGACTCATTAACAAATAGGCTTTCAACAGAGCTACATCCAGACAGGCATTTCAAAGTTCCTGCTTCTTTTCCTTTGTCGTTGTCCTGACCACACGGTCCGACAGACACCTCCCTCGACCGGAAGCCAGCCTTGATTCGGCCATTTTGGTAGTTCTCTGTTGTCAGCCATTTTGTTTTGTAGGCCAAACGGCTACTTGATCACCACACTCGCCTTTGTCTTTCCCTTTTCTCTCTCACACACACACACACACATACACACCAAGCTTGTATATAGTTAGTTAGAATTTGTGTGTTTTGGTTTGCTTTGCTAATTTGTGAATAAATGTAATTCTTTGGAATCATGCCTGCTGTCTGTTTAATTTTGCATAAGGGTGAATGAATAGTCAACCTCTGCTGCGTCAAGAACTCCAAAATCCTTCAGGCGTTACTGTTAATTTTGGTTGTTGTCATTAATTTAATTATTAATCAAACTCCAAATTAATAGTTCAGCCTATTTTATGAGACTGATATCTTTAACTGGCTATCATTTTTCCCTTTACGGGAATGGTGCCCCATGAGGTGATTTAATGTTAATTAAGTCACATTATTTAACATAATTATTAATTATTTCCGATAGCCAATTTAACCCCAACATATTTGGTGCCTCCGTGTGAAGCCTAAGGTGTTGACCCCAACATATTTGGTGCCATCGTGTGAGGTAAATATATGTTGATTCCCAACACAACTATCTGCAATCAGCACATAAATGTATCTCTATATTGACTGTCCCGTCACATCTGATGTCAGATCAAAGGTGATTGGCACCGTTTGGCACGTTTGGCATGCGTAATGGAAACCCAACCTGATTTGATTAACACAGCTGCAAACTAATGAGTTCACATCCCTCTCAGCCAACCACAAACAGCCACAGCATCAGATAGGGAGTATATATTCAGCATCTGTCATCTTAGAAAAGTCAAAAGAAAAGAAACGGAGTGAGACAGTGAGAGAGAAAGAGAGAGCGCGCGCGCACGAGAAAAACGCTGTCAACAAATTGTAAGTTATGTTCGGTGTCTTAAGGGTTAACGTTCTTCATGTGATTGCCTATACAAATGTTAAAATGTTCTTGCTTAATGTGATCGACAAAGATGGAGTACATTATTGCGAGGAGGAGGAGGAGGAGGACTTACGCAGAGAGAGCCTGAACCGCATGTGCCGAATCAGCAGGAAGAGCATCAGGGCACACGGGAGAGGAGAGACCACCTGGCTGCACAGCTCTGTCCTTAAATGTGAGTATTTCCGTGTACATTCATTCACACATTCATGGTGTAAATTTACTCAATCACATTAAATATAGGCTACAACAAATCACCCAAAACAAATTATTTCAATGTTCAATTATTATTGACCCCCCCCCCCCTTCCTCTTCTTCCTCTCTGGTTAGCGATACCTCCACACCACCTGGGTGTGGGGATCGTGGCCGTACCCTGTGGCAGCAGGCGCTCGGCTGCGTCCGCCAGCCGACGCAGGCTGGCGTCTATCGAGGCCAGCGGGAGCAGCCTGTTACTCACGCCCCGGAGCCGGTCTTCCACTCCTTGGAGCTGGGCCTCTAACCCCTGGACCCGGGAGGTTAGAGAGCCCGGCTCCCTCTCCAGCATCCTGAACCCCCCCGCCTGAAGGTCCAGGAAGGGCTGGTCCTGTGGCTGCACCCGGGCCCGTCTGGTCTGGCAGTGCGCGGGCTGCGGAGCTGGCCCCGTCTGCCTCCTGTGCTCAGAGAGCTTTTGTTTAGCCCTTTTTCTAAAATCACTGAACCGTTTTTTTGCACCAGGCAACAGTTCTCAGTGTATCCGGGCAACATTGATTTACAATTGTGGTGACCTCCTCCCAGGCTACCTTTGTATCCTCAGCCCGTGGAGGTCTGCTCGCAGTTCTGTATATTCAGACACTGTGAGCTTGAACCTCCCGGACCAAAACATCAGTTTCCTCCTGGAAGAAGTTTGGCCGTCTGACGCTGCTGCTCTCTTCTGCCATGGCGAATTGAGTAAACTCTCATTGAGCCTTCGCGCGGCACATTTAAGGGCGAGGAGAGGGGCTCATTTGATTGGTGTGATGTGAATCGGCTGTGTAAACCCACTCCATGCCTTCTCTCCTCCCTCATTCTGACTTGCGCAGGTAGGAGGGACGGAGGTGGGAAAGAGGAGTAGCTACGCCAGCGCACACGGTGTGTCAAACTTGCAAAGTCCACCTGGCCACACCCAGTTGGCAAAGCGCAGGTGCTGCGCCTCCGTCTCACCCGATCTGTGAAACTAGAGGCCATAGTGTTCACAAGGATGGGACATACAAACGGCAAGTTCAAAAAATTACAGGTGGCATATAATGATCAGTGTTTTTGCTACATGTAATTGATCGTGGTGCGCCGCCACGGCAAAATAAAAGCCGCCACGCCTTCAGAATGTGGATTTTTTTTTTTTTGATGTTAAAACAATGTAAAGTATATTGTATGATTGGATATATATGTATATACATACATATACATACATACATATATATATATGTATATATATATATATATATATATACATATATATATATTGTGTATAGCCTATATTTGCGCACATATACTTACCATAATCAGAGTTTGAAATGATAATTTAAATATCATGAAATGTTATGTGACACTACGCTGCAATTAACTTTATTTTGAAAAACGAACACCGGAGTCATCACCTGCCTGTCTGGCTGTACTGCGGCGCACTCAAGAGTGGATGGGAGGCAAAGAGACGTCAGTCCGAAGTAGAGGGAGAGAATAGGAGTGAGAGATAGGTTGCCTACCTAAGCAAGGTTAAGTTTGATGCATTTTTTGTTCAAGTCTGTGAAAACGACCCTAATGTGTTCTGTTCTGTTTCTTCCTCTCACTTTCGTCACGCTGTCATCATCTGAGCAAACAGCGTTGAACTTTTCCGTGCTCTCATAGCTCCTTAGCTTTGTTTTAAATGAGGCCGGCATGCCCTTCAGGATCATTGCAGTTAACAAGCCATCACTTAAAGTTTCTCCTGCATTCCTCAGTGCTGTGTAGAGCTTAGATTGGGCCCAAAAAATCCAACCCGACCCCACCTGAGCCTGTGCATGTTCTGTCCGAGCCCTGCCCGGCCTGTCCCTTTAACTGTAATTATGAGACCGAGCCTGGTTTAAACCCAACATTTTTTTAAGGATACGAACGTGGAAATTGAAGGCTGACTCTCGTCTTTCTTTCCATGGCAAGCCTTCGTCATGTGTCTCTTAAGTGTCGAGGTCCCCGTCTTTTTGCTGTCCTATACCAGCACTGTGCTGCATTTGGTACACTCGACGAAGCCGACACACACGTTGTCAACAACTCACATGTGCGCGCCAGTGGCGCCGTCAAGGGGGGGCCATTTAATAATGTGCGACACCTGCTACCTGTTTACCACGCCCCCTCTCCAGACAACGGGGGGTACGTCCCAAGTCTCTTAATTTTATACTGCTAACTCCTAACTCCTTACTTGAACTGGAAGTCGTTCGAGGTCCGCCATCTTTAAGGCCGTCTCATGTCTCTTATTCCTGCCAGTAAGGAGCGTTAGGAGTTAGGAGAGATCTGTTAGGTGCGATGAGTTCGGTAACACGAGAGGTTCGTAACAGGAAGTATTTTTCATCTTGAGGCCCTGACGTATAAATACCTGCCCCCTACATCTTGCTCATTTGAACGAGATGGCGGAGAAACAGCGCAAGTGTACCCATTGCATGCATTCTTTGCAGTGAAACACTGTAATTCACATGCCTACGTGACTACAAAGAGTAACGTTAATGATATTTTGTGCAAGACTGTCATGTTGTAATTAAGTTTATTTCATTCACAACCCGTTGCGCTGTTCAGCGGACTGTCGGTGATGTGTGGCTGTTAAATGTGCAGCTGCTCATGTCCAGAACCACACGTGTTGATATAACACCACGCACACACACACACACACACAAACACAAACACACAAACACATTTGTCCATCATTAATTGTCCTGCATGTCATGTGAGTGGAATAATGTTTAATAGCTTGTAGGTAATATCAATTATTAATATTAATATTAATATTAATTAATATTATTACTTTCATTAATGTTGTTGTAAGCTACTGTCATTACCATCTGTCCTGCATCTCTCTCTGTCTCTGTCTCTCTCTCTCTCTGTCTCATTGTGTCATACGGATTACTGTTAATTTATTATGCTGATCTGTTCTGTATGACATCTATTGCACGTCTGTCCGTCCTGGAAGAGGGATCCCTCCTCAGTTGCTCTTCCTGAGGTTTCTACTGGTTTTTTCCCCGTTAAAGAGTTTTTTCTGGGGAGTTTTTCCTTATCCGCTGTGAGGGTCCTAAGGACAGAGGGATGTCGTATGCTGTAAAGCCCTGTGAGGCAAATTGTGATTTGTGATATTGGGCTTTATAAATAAAATTGAAGTGATTGAGGTTGACTGACATGTCTGATATGTCTTATTCACTCAGCAGCTGACTTGTTGAATGATGGCGAGTGGATTTAATAATAGTGATAATAATGATGATGATGATAATAATGATAATGATGCTCATCACGGTGACAGTGGCAGGGCTACAGACTGTTCTTTAATTGTGACAAACTTCGGCAAATGACTCAGTAACAATGGTAATACATGCAAAAGTGTGTGACCAAAGTCATGATGGGGGTTACGGCTTTGATCAGCGAATATAATGTGACTTGGGTTGTACGCCAAACGCTGGCTCCGTTATGCAGCAGATCCAGCTGTGCCGCCGTCATCAGAAAAGGACATCGCTTTACGTGACGCTTCAGAGCAAGGCCGTCTCATGTCTCTTAATCAGCAATCCTCGCTCCTCACTCCTAACTCCTGACTCCTTCCATGTTTTCCTAAGTGGAGGGACTAAACAGTAAGGTAAGGTGGTTAGCAGTAATTTTAAGGGACTTGGGACGTACTCCTGTGTAACCCAGGTCTCTAGTGGGTAAATAAAACTAAAATATGTGAAATTATGTGAAACTGTGTGAATGAATGTCACGTGAGTTAAGTAGCCAATCAGAGCCGCAACAGAGTAGCCTCAGCGCTACTAACAGGAAGTGGGTACGCTGCTTAGTCAGATGACTGGGGACGCTGAGAGCGGAGCAGCTGCAGGTCAGTGGTGAAATGTTTGTTACCCGCATGTTTCAACATTTAAACCGGTTAACATGAGGTGTAATGGTTGAACTTTATGGCTTGTAGATGGCTACCCTGTGTGAAACCCTGATGAGGAACTCTGGTTGCATGAAGGCTCTTGACAAGTGAATTGGTGAGTTAACGTGTTATTGTTAGCAACATACATGTTAGCGACATGCATGTTGGTAACTCATGTCACATGTTAACACGTCAGATATTTAACATTCATCACCAGCAGTCATTTACACACTGTCTTATAAGTTAAACAAACGTACTGCTGTTGTGTAGCATGTGTGTCACTAGTGTGTAGTTTGTTGTTTGTTCATTTGCTGGTTAGCCACCAGCTGACAAGCTAATGCGGTGCTGCGCCTGGCTTGGGTTAATTCACGGTATGGAAGTTTAACCTGGTCCAATGTATGGAAGTTTAACTGTGTCACTTTTGTATGCAGATGGTTACATTTAAAAGGACATTATGAATGTAATGAAACAGATACTGTATACTATATATATCTATACTTGTACATGTATTTGTTTTGTTTTGTTTTATTTATTTTGTGGGATTTAAATGAAAGCACATGAAGCTAAATGAAGGCCTTTTGCTTAATAAAGGCCAGGCTTTTTGACTATGGAGAAACTTGAGCATGAAGAACGCATGATGGCGAGATAATTCGAACCTAAACTGGACCAAGAAGAACGTCGATCTACTGCAACTAGCATCTCACCTGCCAAGGCGGTAGGCCACACTGCAGCCCAGCCCCATTCATCTTTTTTTCCCCCCTTCACACACACACACACACACACACACACACACACACACACACACACACACACACTCAGGTATCCCCTGGATCAGCACATTAACCCCTCCTTGACTGACTAATTGACTTTTGGACTAATTGACTTTTTCCCCCCGTTTGGACTGTGTTGGACACGGGAAACTCGTGGCATGTGAAGAGGTCCACGATTTCAAACAGTTTTGAGTTGGGGTATTTTGGTTGTTTATGTTGAAATTGCATTGTGATGTTTTCTTTTCTTTTGGTTTAACTATCAGTTGAATTAGTGGAAAGAACACAGCATTTATTTGCTTGGATCCAAAGAACTTATTGCTCGGTGCACCAGATCTTAAATGACGTTAAGCTAGCTTTGAAGCGACAACTTTTTGATTTTTTACAATTTTCTATTGAATCTAATTTTGTATGGCCACTCTTTTTTTTAATTTGTTTGTTATTTATTTATTCATTTTTTCACTTCAATACATGGTACCTATTAAGCACATTTCAGTCTCCGAGTCTTCCTTTGATATTGCCATCATTATAATTTCTCCTCCTTAACCGAATCTGCGGTCTTCTGGTTCCACTAGTCCACACACATATTGTTGCTAGTTTACAATAAATTCTACACATCCAGCGTAAACATATGCTACACCTGGTCAGTGTAAGAGCACATTCAAGATCAGCAGTATTCAACACGCTTTTAATTGTTTTTATGTGTAGGCGAGGACAGACCTGAGGAAGAGGAAGCATCAATGGGCCACCTCATACAACAGAGCCTTAGAGCTCTTTTTCAAAAAATCAAGAAAAATAAAGTGCTCTCAGCCAGGCTGCAAACTCTGCCATTAGATTAGGCTACAGTTGTGTATATAGTTGTGCTACAGTTGTGTAGTGAATAAATAGTGTATTTATAAAAACATTCAGTTTCCGTTATCGCCGGAGCCCTCCCCCACAGTTTCAAAAAATCCTGGAGGAAACCTTAGAATCTTGCTTAAGCTTCCTAGGACGAGTGCCAGTCAGTTGTTTGTATGCAGTGGTGTTCCAACCTTAGGTGCTCTACTTAGAATTGATATGTACAAGTTTATGGAGCAACTGATGGTCTCAAAAAATGAAATTATTATGGCTATAGCTTTGCCTAAAATGAGTAGTACTAGGTACTTTTCCAGTTTTTGGAGGCACTGGAGAGGATGTTTGTATGTCTTTAAGATGTTTTTTTATGTTGTTGTTATATATGGACCAATCTGAGTCTGAAATTAAGTTTGAATTGAACTGAATTGAATTGAAAACGTACATACAGATGGACAGACAACCTGAAAACACAATGCCTCCGGCCACAGCTATTGCCGGTGCGAAGGCATTAAAAAAAACAAAGTTTATGAATTTGAACACTAAATATCTTCTCTCTGCACTGTATTCAACTAAATATAGGTCAAACGATTTGCAAATCATTGCATTCTATTTTTAATTACGGTTTACAGTGTTCCGAATTTTTGGAATCAGGGTTGTAGTATTTTTGCATACATTTTCCAAGTGTACAGCTGACCAGAACAAAGTGACATCATATAATCAATATTTTACAATTTCTGAATTTTTCATACAAAATTATTCCGGGATGCATTCTCAGTGGGTTCTTTTGATCCTAATGGTAACTATGGGTTCTTACCCGTGCTCTGTGCGGCTTTAACCAGCCCGTTTCTCAGGACATCCCTCACCCATGTTTTGATCTTCTCATGGCCTTCACCCCCCACCACCGACACCACTAAGTTGGGTGAAGGCAGGCCCCAGTGAGCTGTCATCAGGGTGTAGACGATCTGAGGCGATGTGTCACATGACAGGCGCAGAAACTAGATAACCAGAAAAAGGAATGCATTTATCAAATAATTTCCAAATATTCAGACAAAGATGCAGTTCACCAAAAAACCTTAACATTATTCATGCTGTTTAGCTAATGTATATGGGAGCTAATCCTAGAGGTCCACTATGGGCAACATTCCATCTAAAAAATGCTTTCTTGTGTCTCAGAAAATTAGACTACCAACGTGTCCACATGAGGTATTAGCTGCAGTTTTCAGTTGTTCCTTCATCACACAGAATAAAACACTTCACTTTTTTTGTACAACAGCAACATAACACATAAGTTGTACACCTCAGTGGGTCCCAAAGTATCTTTTAAAGAGTTACCTAAATTATACCACAAAGAAAAGTAATGTTTCACTGCCCTCTCTGGTTAAAATAATCAAGTCTGTTTCTACGTAAAGTAACTACAATTAGTTTTAATTGGTTAGAAAACAGTCTAAGTTTAATACTTATGCTCTATATGACCTACAAGACCATCAGCAAGGAGCTAGGCTATTTCTATATAGTTATTCTTGATGCCTGTCCCTGGGTCTTCCCTGCAAGGTCAGAAGAAATGATTTACAGCACAAAATTCAGAAGAGCCTGTTTACATTTTCCCAGGCAAAATTTGACAGTGAGTAGTGCGTTAGCAAGTTGGAAGGAAGCAGAAGCATAACGGTCGAAAAACATGAGTCAGCTGTGTAACTATTTCAACAAATGGAGATACTTGTGGAATTTGAAAGGATTTAAAACTGATCCCAAATTGTTCCTCTTCTTCCTTGACAGGTAGGCTATGTAATATTTTATTTATGAAATACATTGCAAGATGTGGCTTTACATCAATATATGAATTAAGGTTAGTGGCTAAAACAAAGCTAGCTAACCCTTTGGGTAACATTATCTGAATGTACCTAATGTTGTCCAACATTTGTTGAGCAAAGCAAGCACCTCAAAGCTTTCTGTGATTATGAGCATGATGACCAACGTACTCCAGGCAATCACTATCGTCATATTACAGTTATTAATCTTACATAGCCGCATATAGATACATAACCTCATCGCTCTGCATCCTGTAAACAACTTTAAAAAAGAAAAATGGAATGAGTTTTTTTTTTCTTGTTCCACAACAAATGCACACACTTGCCAGATCAAAATCTTTACGCCACGAGGTGGTGGTGGTGCTCATGGGAAATGCAGTCTTCATTCCACAAACACTACTGTTTTTGTCTACAGGGTCTGCCAAAATCTACACAAAATCAAAGTTCCTTGTAGTTGCTTTAAAGGGAAATTTCGGTTTATTTCAACCCGTCTCCTATCGTCCTATATTTGTTTCAAGTGACTAGTGACATGGAAATAATAGTTAGCATGTTAGCCGTTAGCCTAGATACTGCCGGGGCGCATTAGTAGCGTCAGACCTGTTAAAACGTAAGTGAACGGGCATACCTTCAGGTGCAAAGTTAGTCCACTAAACAAGCTTTTTTCCACAAAGACCACCTCATATCGTTAGGATAAATGTCAGAGAACATATAGAAAACAACATGTAAATGTGTTGTCTTACCTTACCGGTGTGGTGCCGTGTTTGTTTATCCCTCTAGCTCTGCTTTTCAAAGCGCGGCCGAAATATATCTCGCCAGCCCTAGATAAAGCCCAGCTGGATACTAACGTTACTCCAGGTGGAGATGTCTCGTCCTCGGTCACATCCAGACCTTGAAAATAAGGCTGCAACCGGTCCCATTCCTTGCAACAGAGGCATTCCTCACAGGTACACCACCAATCTCCAGAGCTACACAGCCTTGAAGCAGCCATTCGTCCTCTACCTGTTGCGCCTCTCTCTCTCTCTCTCTCTCTCCTCCTCCGTTCTTCAATTTCACGAAGCTCTTCGTCAGTGTATCCTTCCAGCTGTTGCTGCTTGTTCAGGCACGCTATGAGATCGCTGCTTGTTCTCGCGATATTTCGGCCGCCCTTTGGAAAGCAGAGCTAGATGATAAACAAACATGGCAGCACACCGGTAAGGTAAGACAAACCGTTTACATGTCATTTTCTATATGTTCTCTGACATTTATCCTAACGATATGAGGCGGTCTTTGTGGAAAAAAAGCTTGTTTAGTGGACTAACTTTGCACTTGAAGGTATGCCCGTTCACTTACGTTTTAACAGGTCTGACGCTACTAATGCTCCCCGGCTGTATCTAGGCTAACGGCTAACATGCTTTTATTATTATTTATTATTTATTATTTTTATGTCACTAGACACTTGAAACACATTTAGGACGATAGGAGACAGGTTGAAATAAACTGAAATTTGTGGTCAGAGGTATGCACTGTTGCACCAGTAACCACACCTAACAGTGATGTCACAGCCTGCTGACCACACGCTGCAGTACACTTATCCATCACGGCAGCAGGACAAGAAGTCAAACCCCTGGACGCAAAAAAACTATATTCAGATGTTATACTGCTTGTTTATCTGTTGCACCTTGACACTGTAAATGATGTTATTGAACTCTTAAAAAAGTACAGGCCTTTCTGAGCATCTTAACACTAGGTCTCATTCACCAATATCTTCCTAAAATTGTTCTTAAGAAAGGCCCTAATAATTGCATAGTTGTTCACACCTATGTTCCTGGAATGAATCCCATTGTCCTCATGAGTTGAAAGTACTTGTTGATTGACACCATACTTAAAAAAAACTTCAACAATTCTGAGGTGGAGGAACATCTTCAGGGAGTGAATGCCAAACACACTGTCATATTTAGTTGGGTCAGGATTGGATGTATAATAACAGAAAAAAAGATGCATGGGATGCTAAAAATATATGTTAATCCATCATGCCACCCGTCCTGCAACCGTTAACTTTATTCATTACATTAGCTGAGGATAGAGACAAGCAAGTGTGTGTGTGTGTGTGTGTGTGTGTGTGTGTGTGTGCGTGTGTGCGTGCGTGCGTGCGTGCCACTTACATGACTGTGTCTGCGTCCAGCACCAGCAAACTCCAGCTCTCCAAAGGCATCAGTGGGCGACTCTGAAGAGTGCTGCCTGCTGTCCCACTGAGTGACAATGGCAGCTCCAAAGAAGTCCGCTGTTGCCACAGAGTCATGCACGTGCCGCACACCACCACACTGGCACAATGCTCCATTACTGACACACAACAACAAACAAACCCACACAAACGTTACTTTTTGGTTGATAGTACCTCAAATGCCCTCAGTCAATTCAAAATGCATTTGTGGTAATGAAACAGTTACTTAGTGGTTCATAGCTGGTACAAAGCTAATCTCTCTCTCTACGCTGAATCTAAACAAGGAAGGCTGTTCCAGAGTTTGGGTGACCCTGACAGCAAATCCACAAGCCACTCTTTCAGTTTTAAGACTAAATCAGAAAACTGCAGCAGAGTTTTGGTGGAAGATCTGAGATTGGGTACTCATGGGTCCAAAAGCTGTATCCATACTGTATTAAGTGCTTTTAAAGTAATGAGTGCAAGCTTAACTCAATTCTAAACTCAAATGGAAGCCAATGAAAAAAGGCTAAAATCGGTGTTATGGGATCTCGAAGGCATGAGCAGCATTTGCCACTCAGGCAGGTATGGAAAGCTACTACAACCCAGATTCCCAAAAACAATTGGAACACTGTGTAAGATGTAAACAAAAACAGAATGTAGTGACTTGCAAATCATTTTGACCTACAGTATACTGAACTGAATACAGTACAAAGATAAGATATTTATAGTTTGAGAACTGAACTTGAACTTCTCCTCTTAAACCTGGAGACACAAAATCTATTATTTCCAAAAACAATCTAAAATGTGGACTCATCAGACCACAGCACAGTTTTCCACTTTGTGTCAGTCCTTCTCAGATGAGCTCAGGCCCAGAGAAGCCGGCACTGTTACTGGATGTTGTTGATATAAGGCTTTCACTTTATTATCTGTTAATACAGCGATGAACTGTGTTTCCTGACCATGATTTTGTTTGTTCCTAAACCCATGTAGTAACCCATGCCCATATACAGTCATGTCAGTTTTTAATGCAGTGCAGCCTGAGGAGTCAAAGGTCATGGGCAGTTAATGGTGGTTTTCAGCCTTGCCCCTTATATGCAGACTTCTATGGATTCTCTGAATCTTTTGATGATGTTATGGATTGTAGATTGTGAAATCCATAAATTATTAGCAATAATAGTTTATCAGTTTGAACATTAAATATCTTGTCTTTGTAGTGTATTCAGTTAAATATTGTTTGAAATGAATTTGCAAATCATTGCATTCTGTTTTACACAACATCCCAACTTTTTTGGGGTATAAGGGCTGTATAATCAATATTGGAGGGGAGGAAATCATAAACAACTCTCTCCTAGTCAGATAATGGTAAAAAAATATATATATATATATTAGATTGTTGAAACAACCATTGCTAACGCACAAAAAAGGGCTCCAAATGTGCATACACCTTTAAATCTGACCACTTTTTTAAATGCCAGGCACTGTCCTATTTGATGAACTTATTGCATTCACTGCAGCAGCAACATGTTTTTCCACTTGTTGCATTATCTGTTATTTTTTTACCCCACTACAATATGTGCTCCCTAACCCCCCCCCCCCCCCCCCCCCCCCCCCCCCGATTCACTGTTATCAACAAAATGCAGTTATTACTGGTATTTATGAAGTAACAGTTAATTGCATGGTAAAAAAAAAGCAAAATACTTAGGGCCGAATTCACAAAAGGATTGCGTGGCTTTTGCGGCTGCTAAAAAATGGAGCAAACAGATTCACAAAGCACGCGCAGAGGGTGAAATGCTCCACTAGCTGCGCTGCCAAGCAGATTGCGTCTCGGTGCGCCGGTGTTATTTGCACGTATTTAAATGAGGTAATATGCATATATTTGGCGCAAAAATTGCCCCTTTCTATGCAAATGAGCCTCACTGATAAACAACGTCTAATTCACTAACACCAGCGCTAATAGCCACACGCAGTTTGAGTGAAGTAAATAACGTCTTTAGAAAGCTGGTGCAAACTGGGCGCTCCTCTGTGGAAGCCTCTCGCCCAGACTTTCCAGTGATCGTAGCAGCAGTGATCGTCTGTTAAATCAGTCTGTAAATAATATTTTGACATTATTATTATAATCATTATTACTTTAATGGCATCCGAAGATACTGATGCGTTGAACAGGTGACAGTCTGCGGTCGTTCTCAAAACGCACTTCTGTCACGCACTTCAAAAGCAACTTTCAATAATTTATTTTACGAAATGGGGGAAACAAACGTGAACAAAAAACGGTTCCATAATTCATATGAAATTCAAAAGATAATGAAAAAACAGCTACAAGTGAGAGGGAATAGTGATAAAGTGGTCAAACTTGGTCAAATCCACAGCCTCAACCCATCCGACACTGTAAGACTGACTCACCAGCAGACATCACTACATGAGGGTATACAGTATTCAGTATTCAGTCTGCCATTGTTCTGCCACGATGTTCTTGGCGCAAAGCCAGCATTTATACTTTGCCATGTGTGGCTTATTGCAATCAGGGGCAAATCAGGGGCAAACTGCACTCAGCTGCCAAACTTTGTGGGCGTGTTTGTGCTGGTATATCATTAGCGCAATATCCTTTGTGAATAGGACGTTAAGACGGAGCAAACTGAGGGTGCAAATGAAGTGCAATTCAAGGTGCTATCAGTGGCCGCAGTTCATTCTTTGTGAATTCGGCCCTTAGTGTTTAGAGTGAAGATTACTTTATTTTGAGTTAACCTCACTTGCAACAATAAGTAGCATAAGAGGCTGGGGTGCAAGGTGGGATGAGAACCATTAAATTCAAAAAGGATGAAATGCGCATGCGCAATAGAGTCTCCCACCAGCAGACAGACAGGGCAGCGTGCTGACCTGCTGAAGAGACCCTTCAGCGACCCTTCAGAGACTCTGGATTTCGACTCGACTCGACTCTTTCGAAGAATAATAAGGTAAGTTATCAAGCAAGTTTGTCTGTTAATGTGTTTTAATGCCTGCTATGACTATGTTAGCATTAGCTAGCTAACACTAGCTGACAAACAGGAACGGCTAATATGTGACTAGCAGAGCCTGTTCAGGCCATGGTTCAGGCATGTTTTGGCGGTTTCCCCACCGTCATCCCATGATCTGCTTAAAACCTACTTTAACTGTTCCCTAGCTTTGAAAGTCCCACATTTGAAATGTTGTAGCATGAGTTTTCTCTTTCCCCCAAGTTGACAACGAAGGCATTTTGGTCAGACTTTAGAAATTTGTAACGTGGAAATTACGATTTTCAGTGAACGCAGCATGAATGTGTTTGATGTAGAGACAAGGTTAAATGAGGTTCGTAATGCACTGTCACTGTCTTCCTTGGAGAAATGGCGAAGGGTGACAAGAGGCCACAGCAACAATAAGTTAACTTGCTTGTAAAAGCTAACAGTAAAGCTAACTGTGAAGCTGCGTCATTTACGTGTTGGGTGTAACGTTAAACGGTACCCAGCGGTAAGTTACACATTTTTACCTTCAATACAGCGTGGGTGAAGGAAAAATAAGTTACATGAGTGAAAGCAACAGTTGGGGTGTGTACATTAAACGTTAGGGCTGCCGCAATCCACCACACGGCCATAGTCAAATTTACATGGACTAGAGGAGTCGTTTGCTCTGTGTTAATTCGACTGCAGTTGTGAGTCTGCTGAAAAGCTGATGTTGCGCACCGGTCTGTGGCCTCACAGAGTGCACCGATGAACGAGTCCTCTCCTTGTCCCTCTCGAGCTATGATAAGCTGTAAGTCACATTAAGCGACCTGTGACAAACAATGAGTGAGAAATCGGCTCATTCTTTATTTTGTGTTGTAGGTGTTTGCAGAGTTCAACAGGACAGTCACCAAAAACCTACAGATGGACTTTTTTGATGCCCTGGACCACCACACACCACGCTTTGTCATGATCTTCAAGTCCAAGAGAGGAAGTGTGGGAGAGACCCTGACTGAGTTGGTGCAACAAATTGATTCAGGGCTAAGTCTATGAAAGGCTTCTTCTGTCTTTATTGCTCATGCTAAGTTGACTTCAAATAGTGATTGTTGTTTTGCTGCTTTCAGTGGTTAGAGGGGAGAAGATGGGACATGGCTGGAGAGGCACCAGTAGTATTTTTTTGGGGGGGATGCTACCTTTCTCATGGTTATAATGCTATTACCGTATTTCCTCAATTTAATTATTTATTAAATTTTATTATTTATTAACAGTTGGCCTCTTTTAGTAGCCGGGTCTAAAACAATTTTTAATAAATAAGAGCCAGCCCCTTTTATAAGCCGGTGGCTTTAATTTGCGGTTTTACAGCATTCATTATGATTGCTGCTGATCCAGGCGAGACGGCATGAGATGAGATGAGATGCTGCAGCTGCAGCGGAACAGTTTCAGAGCGACACAATCGCACAGCGCATTTAAACGTAATCTGGCACAGTGTGAGTGTTTATTAGTATATTTACAACGTAACCACTGTGGAAAAGGTCAGAAAAAAGCACTTAATCCTCTTTTTCTTGAAGTAGTTTCGACCCAGCGACATACACACTCACTGACAGAAGTGGACAGGAGAGGACGAGGGGGAGAGGGAGGAGCAAAGGGCTAGCTGCAGCATCACTGAACATGACGTGGTCACCGACAATCAGGAAATACCAGCACTTTAACTTAACAGTTTACTAACACTCTTGAAATATCAGTGCTTCAACTTAACAGTACAGTATCTGTTCTGAACTATCTTTCATACATGTAACAGACATAACAGTAAAGGCGCGAACATACTCAGGCGTACTATAAGCGGAGCGGACTCCGTGAGGAATGTCCGCAGTCATTCGGGCTTCCATAGTCGAGCGCACTTCCACGTTGTAGTTTACTATAAAAATGTCAGTGAAACACACTACATTACCCACAATTCTTGCGCATCGATGTGAAAAATACATGCCGAGCAGTCACTGGTGCGCGGAGCGGAGTCTGCACGGTCGTAAAATCTGAGCTTGCGGACGTCCGCGGAGTCTGCTCCACGTACGTTCCGCCCGAGTATGTTCAGGCCTTAACGTGGACCAGTTCATTACAGTATTTTAAAATTTGGCTGTAAGATTAAAAAAAAAAAAAAAAAAGCCTCCATCAAATAGTAGCCTGCCCCTATTTGTAGCCTGGTCCCAAACTATTTTTTTGTTAATAGTAGCCCCGGCTATTATTTGGGGAAATACAGTATGTGAACAGTTGTAATGAATTTGAGTGGGTGGGGGTGCATTCTAATGGTGTGAAGCTAGTTTTTGGCCTGGAAGAACAGACTGTTGCACTGTCAAACAATGTGTTGACACTTGTTTTATATAGACTTTCACAAACATTTTTGTACTGTAACTTTTGAATGCTGCATTATCTTGAGCTTAATTTGTTCATCATCCAATTCTAGAAACCAGATGTAATGGCAATGCGCACCATTGTACTCCGAGGCCTCCCTGTTCTACTTGGTGATGACCCCAGTAACTTCTACAAAGCCTGCTTCGTAAGTTCTCATAGTTACATCTTAAAGGAGCGCATACAGTTCTGGGGGAATTAGCTTTGTATTTATCAGTATCTCACTGAGAGTGAGATATAAAAAAAATGTAATGCCGAATACATATCCATGAGTTCAGTACAAACATTATGGGCTGCTTGCTAACTAACAGTTCGGTGTATGCCAACAGGGTTACCAGCCTAGCACCTGTGAAGTGAGAGGAATGCACCTTTCATCTCCAAAACTGAGTTATTTAAATACAAGACCGTGTACATATATTTTTAGTGGTTTCTGCATTATTTTGAGTTATCCAGCGGAGAGAGACAGGAAATCCAGGGGAGAGAGAGAGGATGACATGCAGCAAATGGCCCAGGTCGGATTCAAACCCAGGGTCGCTGCGGTAAGGACACAGCCTTAATATGTGATACACACTCTACCAGATGAGCCAACAGGGCGCTCCTGACCTTGCATATCTGACTTAAAAAAATTTAAAAAAAATAAAAATCTAAGTTTTAAATGCAGATGCATTTGGTTTGTCTGGTGGTTCACCTGGTAGAGACGAATTACATATCAAGGCCGAGTCCAAACCACAGCAGCTGGGGTTTGATTTGGAAGGAGCGCTTTGGTGCATGTCACCTCCTCTCTCTCACCTGCCTTTTCTGTCTCTCTACTGTCACTATCAAATAAAGCAGAAATGCCTCAAAAAATCTTAAATGTTTTTTTTTTTTTTAAGATATTTTTTGGGGCATTTTAGCCTTAATCGATAGGACAGACAAGCGTGAAAGGTACCACTCGTTCTAAAATTGGTTCAGTATTGAGGCGCGAAACGAGCTAAAACGGTAATGGGGGCAAATGCGTCCGGTATAAAAGTGCTTTTTTCACACATACTCATTTACTGTACCAAGCGGGGACACCCTCCCCCTCTTTGCTCCAACACTGACTGACAGCTGACTCCACTCATTTACACTCACCACTGCCCCAGGGCCGCTACAATGTGCTATCTACAGAGATAGCACTGGCGATCTGGGATGCATTTGCCCCCATTACCGTTTTACCTCGTTTCGCGCCTCAATACTGAACCAATTTTAGAACGAGTGGTACCCATGAATCATACGCACACATACACATGGGGAAATAGAGCCCAGGTTGAAAAATACCGAAGTTGTCCTTTAACTGGATTATTTTAGGAGATTGGAATCTGTTTTTCATTCATGTATAGATATTTGAAGCACTTAGGTTACTGAAGTAACATTTACTTGCTTTTTTCGAGGCAATCGGTTTGCATGGTTTTAGCAAGAAAGTCAGATTGCTGATCAAGTAAATATAACTTAGAAATGCTAAGTTACAGGGAATGTCACATAAGTTAGTCCAACTTAGATAAGTGTGTTGTACGGACTACACACAGAGTAAATTTTGCATGCAATAATTTAGTAGATTAAAATAGTAATTGAGTAGTCTTTACTAAGTTATCAAGTACACTCTACTTGATTGTTTTAGTTGCTTTAACTCATGTTTAAGTGTACTCTACTAAAGAAGCACTAGTTAGTAAAACTTACAATACCTATTTGTTTTTACTTGTTTTTTTCAGTGCAATCGGTTTGCATGCTTTTTTTAAGTAATGATAACTAATCGGATTTTACAGTGTACACTACCTCATTTGTACATACACAAAAATTGAAAGTGGAGTCTCCACTGAGTTTTATAAATGAGGCCCCAGGACTGAACAACTTTGTTGACCTGATGATCAAAAGTGAGATTAGAATTAAAGATAACTCCTAAATTTCTGGCACCAGGCTCAATGACAGGAGCCAGGTTATTAACTTTATATATTGTGACGTGTTCAATGACCTGAACAAGATTATTTCTGATTTTTCTTCAGTGAGTTGGAGGAAGTGTTTGTACGGCAACCACATTTGATGTCAGTAAGACATATTTAAGGACATCAGACTGCTGGTGGATGCCAATTTGATGGACATATAAAGTTGTATGTCATCAGCATAGCAATGAAAATAAATCTTGTGTATCATTCAACCAAGTTGAAGCATGTCGATACAAAAGAGAAGGGGGACAGGGATGTAGAGTTTAAGTTTAGTAAAATCATAATAACCCTCAACCAAGAGGGTTATGATCAGAAAAACATTAAAGTCACAGTAGCACATCATCAAAAAATATTGATTCCTTATGACTTTCATGTCATATCTTTGCATTTTTGACAAGACAGAGGACAGATTACCTGAAAGAGTCTTCAACAAAAGTGGTGCAGACTCGTTTCTTGATGATCTTGGGAATCCAGCTCTGTGAGCAGGAAACAGTTTGTTAGA
Source organism: Epinephelus lanceolatus (assembly GCF_041903045.1). Taxonomy (NCBI): domain Eukaryota; kingdom Metazoa; phylum Chordata; class Actinopteri; order Perciformes; family Serranidae; genus Epinephelus; species Epinephelus lanceolatus. The sequence goes on from NC_135751.1 coordinate 1,121,010, forward strand.
ACCATAAGTACAACTTATTATTAAAACAATAGGCCTTACTTACCAACAATAGATGCAGACATTTCTTCTTAAAATCCACTTACTAAGTTTTCACAAAGATTCTGACATTCACCCATGTTTTCTCCTCTGGGATTTATTTTTAAAGTAAGAACACAATCTACGCACACTCAAGAGCAAACGTACGCACATTTTGAGCTGACATGTTCATGAAAAAATTTTGGTTATTGTGTTTTTGTTAATTCTACACATATAATATTATAGGACTTAATTTACAATAATATTTGTACATCTCTCGCTCTCGCTCTCACTCTCGTTCTCGCTATTTTTTTTTTTTTAAAGATTATTTTTCTGGGCTTTTTGCTTTTAATTGATAGGACAGTGTGTGAAATGGGGAGACAGAGAGAGAGTGGGGACTGACATGCAGCAAAGGGTCGCAGGCCAGACTCGAGCCTGCAACCGCTGCAACGAGGCAATGCCTCTGTTCATGGGGCGCCGGCACTATCCACTATTCTACAGACGCCCCCACTCTCTCTATTTTAACATGTATTTACATCAGGTTTTTGCCTGGACTGCGACAGTGAGTTCAGGGCTGGAAGTGAAAGTCTGTGACTGATTAAATACTGCCACATTCTATTTCAAATTAAAAGCTATCCTTTCAAATCAAAAGCTTTAACACAAGTTCCAGCCATATACTAGGTTTTGATTTAGTCTTGGTTGCTATGGTTGGAGTCCACCCTCTTCAGACTTTCGTTCGGGCATTCTTGATTTAATTTTCTCAACATGTCTTCTTCTTCACTAGCCCTTTTCAGATAGGAATTGTGCAAATTTGCAGGAAAGCCCAATCAGTCTTTTTTCAGCATTGGCAGTATAAAAACAAAATTGGGGAGTTCGGAAAATTGCCGCCTACCTAATTTTGTTTATACAGAATGCGCCTTTTTCGGGGCATTGGGGGGCGTGAGCAAGTAACAAAACGTGTAGCTCAGCGTGTGACGTAACCAGTTACGTGGGAGGGAAGCCGTGGCTAGTCAGGCGGTGGTAGTCAGATTCTCTCGTAAGTCGGCCCGTTCTTCACCATCCCCGTCATCTGACGGCTAATGGCCTCTTCGTTTATGAGGGCAAGGAGGGCGCGCAATTCCCTGTCTCCTCAGTTGCTCATCTTTACAGTGTCTGTCAGGTTTGCGTTTCCCTCTTGCTACTAGCTGCTCACTAATTCCTGCTATCAGCTGTTTCCTGTTTATCCACCGCCTCGGTCTGTTTAAACTTAAAGGGTTCCACCAATATGACTACGCATCGGATCAACTCGCCATTCCGCCTCTGTGTGTATAAACACTGGCAGCTGGCCGGCAAATCGGCCCAACATTCGCGGAAAATCTGGCAGTGTAAAAGGGGCTACTGTTTGTACACAGCCCTGCAGTTTCATGCTCTTTAATGGGGATTTACAGGGCGTTTACCTATGCTTTCAACTTATGAAGACAATGTGATAAGAACACACGTGCAAACAATTCTGTGGTTTAAGAACACATAATGAATCTGACGTAGCTTTTTCTTAGGACCTTTCTTAAGAACAAATTTAAGAGAAAACTTAGAAGGAGATTTGTGAATGAGGCCTAGGGTTGCAGTGACACAGTGTAACAAATGTTAGGTCACCGCTTTTGGGAGAGCAACAGTTCTTCCTTTTCTTGCTGCCTTTAAATGTGCAAACTTGTTTTGCCAGTTTATATGTCTCACATGCAAAATCCAACTAACTCTGCTGACTTGTTCTGAATATAAAGGCAACTTCAACAAGTCATGTTTCACTTTACTGATGAAATTATAACACTACACAAAAAATTCCATAACCTGGAAACACTTACGGAGTTTTCTATGTCACAACAACCATGAGTCTGAGCTATAAAATACAAAACCACCTGTTTCTATTTAACTGACTGTTATGTAACTGACACCATTTGCCCCTGGGGTTATATTTCTCCTAGATGCCCTACTTTCTGCATTATGTACAGTTGAAGTGTCTTATAGAGAGACAATTAATATGTTTACAGGCACACAAGAAGCCTGAGGCAAGCTGTGTAACAGGTAAAAATATGTTCATATATATATATATATATATATATATATATATATATATATATATATATATATATATATATACACACAGTACAGGCCAAAAGTTTGGACACACCTTCTCATTCAATGCGTTTTCTTTATTTTCATGACTATTTACATTGTAGATTCTCACTGAAGGCATCAAAACTATGAATGAACACATGTGGAGTTATGTACTTAACAAAAAAAGGTGAAATAACTGAAAACATGTTTTATATTCTAGTTTCTTCAAAATAGCCACCCTTTGCTCTGATTACTGCTTTGCACACTCTTGGCATTCTCTCCATGAGCTTCAAGAGGTAGTCACCTGAAATGGTTTTCCAACAGTCTTGAAGGAGTTCCCAGAGGTGTTTAGCACTTGTTGGCCCCTTTGCCTTCACTCTGCAGTCCAGCTCACCCCAAACCATCTGGATTGGGTTCAGGTCCGGTGACTGTGGAGGCCAGGTCATCTGCCGCAGCACTCCATCACTCTCCTTCTTGGTCAAATAGCCCTTACACAGCCTGGAGGTGTGTTTGGGGTCATTGTCCTGTTGAAAAATAAATGATTGTCCAACTAAACGCAAACCGGATGGGATGGCATGTCGCTGCAGGATGCTGTGGTAGCCATGCTGGTTCAGTGTGCCTTCAATTTTGAATAAATCCCCAACAGTGTCACCAGCAAAACACCCCCACACCATCACACCTCCTCCTCCATGCTTCACAGTGGGAACCAGGCATGTGGAATCCATCCGTTCACCTTTTCTGCGTCTCACAAAGACACGGCGGTTGGAACCAAAGATCTCAAATTTGGACTCATCAGACCAAAGCACAGATTTCCACTGGTCTAATGTCCATTCCTAGTGTTTCTTGGCCCAAACAAATCTCTTCTGCTTGTTGCCTCTCCTTAGCAGTGGTTTCCTAGCAGCTATTTGACCATGAAGGCCTGATTCGCGCAGTCTCCTCTTAACAGTTGTTCTAGAGATGGGTCTGCTGCTAGAACTCTGTGTGGCATTCATCTGGTCTCTGATCTGAGCTGCTGTTAACTTGCGATTTCTGAGGCTGGTGACTCGGATGAACTTATCCTCAGAAGCAGAGGTGACTCTTGGTCTTCCTTTCCTGGGTCGGTCCTCATGTGTGCCAGTTTCGTTGTAGCGCTTGATGGTTTTTGCGACTCCACTTGGGGACACATTTAAAGTTTTTGCAATTTTCCAGACTGACTGACCTTCATTTCTTAAAGTAATGATGGCCACTCGTTTTTCTTTAGTTAGCTGATTGGTTCTTGCCATAATATGAATTTTAACAGTTGTCCAATAGGGCTGTCGGCTGTGTATTAACCTGACTTCTGCACAACACAACTGATGGTCCCAACCCCATTGATAAAGCAAGAAATTCCACTAATTAACCCTGATAAGGCACACCTGTGAAGTGGAAACCATTTCAGGTGACTACCTCTTGAAGCTCATGGAGAGAATGCCAAGAGTGTGCAAAGCAGTAATCAGAGCAAAGGGTGGCTATTTTGAAGAAACTAGAATATAAAACATGTTTTCAGTTATTTCACCTTTTTTTGTTAAGTACATAACTCCACATGTTCATTCATAGTTTTGATGCCTTCAGTGAGAATCTACAATGTAAATAGTCATGAAAATAAAGAAAACGCATTGAATGAGAAGGTGTGTCCAAACTTTTGGCCTGTACTGTATACATATATATATATATATATATGGAGCACAGGTAAAAATGAACTGTGTGATATATATACATCTAAATCACTATTATCATGCCACAATTCCTTTTATTTTGAAAGTCAATGACACTAGTCAAACCTTTGACCCCATCATCACATTCATCACCGACATGGAGGACTCCAGCCATGAAACTTTGCAGCCTGAGGATGAGGTGGCAGCTTACATCTAGTTCAAGACACCCAAGGAGGATCCTTTTGAGATTTTATGGTGGTGGAAGGAGCATGCTAAAATGTTTCCTAACCTGGCAGTGATTGTGCAGAATGTTTTTGCCATGCTTGTGTTTTATTGCACTGTTCTGTTGGTGTTATTGTTTCATTACTATGTATTGTAAAGTGACCTTAGGTTTCTTGAAAGGCGCTATATAAATTAAAGTTCTTATTATTGTTATTATTATTATTATTAGTATTAGTATTATTAGCAATAATAATAATAATAACAGGCCTGTGTGATTATAACTGGAAATACACTGCTCAAAAAAATAAAGGGAACACTTAAATCACACATCATAGATCTTGATGAATGACATATTCCAGATTAAAATCTTTATTGATTGCATAGTGTAATTTGTTGAGAACAAAATAATGTAAGAACAATCCATGGAAACCCAAATCATTAACTAATTTAGGACTGGATTCAGAATCATACCAAAAATCAAAGTGGAAAAATCAGATCACAGGCTGATCCAACTTCTGTGAATTTCCTCAGGACAACTCATAATGTGGTTCAGTAGTATGTATGGCCTCCACGTGCCTGTATACATTCTCTACCACGTCTGGGCATGCTCCTGATGAGACGACAGATGGTCTCCTCGGGGATCTCCTCCCAGACCTGGATCAGGGCATCAGTCAGCTCCTGGACAGTCTGTGGTGTGATGTGGCGGCGGTGGATGCTATGATACACGATGTCCCACAGGTGCTCAATTGGATTCAGGTCTGGGGAGCAGACGGGCCAGTCAATAGCATCAATGCCTTCGTCATCCAGGAACTGATGACACACTCCAGCCACATGAGGCCGGGCATTGTCATGCATCAGAAGGAACCCAGGGCCCACTGCACCAGCATATGGTCTGACAATGGGTCTGAGGATCTCAACCCGGTACCTAACAGCAGTCAGGGTACCTCTGGCTAGCACATGGAGGTCTGTGCGGCCCTCCAAGGATATGCCTACCCAGACCATCACTGACCCACCCCCAAACCAGTCTAGCTGGAGGATGTTGCAGGCAGCAGAATGTTCTGCATGGCGTCTCCAGACTCTGTCACGTCTGTCACTTGTGCTCAGTGTGAACCTGCTCTCATCTGTAAAGAGAACAGGGCGCTAGTGGCGAATTTGCCAATTTTTCGTGTTCTCTTGCAAATGTCAATCAAGCTGCACAGTGCCGGGGTGTGAGCACAGGTCCCACTTGTGGACGTCGGACCCTCAAGCCACCGTCATAGAGTCTGTTTCTGACAGTTTGGGCAGAAACATGCACACGAGTGGCCTGCTGGAGGTCATTTTGGAGGGCTCTGGCAGTGCTCCTCCTGTTCCTCCTTGCACAAAGAAGCAGATAGCGGTCCTACTGCTGGGTTGATGCCCTTCTATGGCCCCCTCCACCTCTCCTGGTGTACTGGCCTGTCTCCTGGTATCTCCTCCATGTTCTTGACACTGTGCTGGGAGACAAAACAAACTTCCTGGCCACTGCGCGTATGGATGTGCCATCCTGGAGTAGCTGAACTACCTGAGCAGCATCTGTGAGCTGCAGATACCACCTCATGATACCACTAGTGGTGAGGGCACTGGAAAAAATGCAAAACTACCCAAGAATCAACCAGAAAGGACGCAGAGAGGGAAATGGTCTGTGACCACCACCTGCAAAACCATTCCTAAATAGGAGTTGTCTTGGTAATTGCCTCTTATTTCCACCTGTTGTCTGTTCAATTTGCACAACAGCAGGTGAAATTGATTCACAATCAGTATTGCTTCCTAACTGGACAGGCTGATATCCCAGGAGTTTGAATGAATTTGAGTTACACTGTGATGATTATGTGTTCCCTTTATTTATTTATTTTTGAGCAGTACAAGCCAAAGAAAAATCCTCCACACACTGTGTACTGGCTCCTGTGATTATAAATGTAACATAGACCTCATCAGTCATTAACCACTTTTACACTCTTTACTACAGTAAAAGAAACTTTTTGTAAAATCATTTTTGGTGTTTTATGTTACACATTCTCTGTCCTTTCTTCATCTTTCAACTAAATAGCAAAAAATACTCACTCTATATTTAAGTCGTACATAATATTACCACACATCTTATTCCTTGGCCTTCTTTCAATATTTGGAAATTATGTGTAGTGTTTTTACATTTTCTTATTCTGTTGTGAGGTTATAGGCTATTGTTGCTAAATTTCACTCTGATAAATATGACTTTTTGCTGTCCCATAAACAGAACATTCCTGCAGGATATTAGTATCACTATTTCATCTCATATCATATGAAGTACTTTATTCAAGGTTCTGATGATGTCACTCATAGTTAACAACCCTGCCTCATTCACATGAACGTCGCTGGATAGGAAAACCGAGCATCGACTGAGCTAGTTGATAACCAGCATCGTATCCTTATCACAAGAGTCAAGTCCGACTTGAGTCACAAATTTGAGGACTTGAGACTTGCTTGACTAACACTGACGAAAGACTCGATTTGACTTTAACTTGGTTTTTAATGACTTGAAAGGACTTGACTTCTTTTTATTAAACATTTGCATTTTTCAAGATACTGGGAGTTACATTTTGTTTTTGGAACATGACAGTGAATATGTCCCAGCTGGAATTTGTGAACACTCTTCTCCACAGCTCTCCTCAGAGAAGTGGCAGTATGTACAGCAGCACCACAAGTGTCACCCTGTGCTTTCATTCAGTTCTATCTGCCTGATACATGTGAGTTTTCAGTAACACACATACAGTCATCACTGTAGAGAGCTGATACATGTGCTGCTCCTCTAACTTATTTTTATGAGGTTTTGGGGCTGCCACAGTGTGTAACACCCATCGCTGTCTGCTCTCCCAACATAAGTTCACTGTATGTGAGTGTGTATATTTGTGCTTGCTGTGCACACCTGCATGCCATGTGATATCTTCCTCTCACACCACCATGGCTCAGTGAGTAATTTTGCCCTCCAATTCCTGCCCTGCACAGATTTTAGGACTTTTACACTGCCTAATTATTTTCCCTGCTCTCTCTCACAGCAGCAGGTGGGTTACGTGAGTGGACTGTCTTTCACCCTGACCAGAGGGTCATCTTTTACTGTACCACACTGAAATTATACTCAGTTACAAGTGAAAGTCCTGCATTGAAAATGTTACTTCAGTAAAAGTAGGTAAGTATAATTAGCAAATAATGCAGTATACAGTACCTGAGTAAATGTATTTAGTTACATTCCACCACTGGGCACAGCTTATGTTATCTTTATGAGTTTGCGAGTATGACTTGACTTGCTTTGCTTATGGCAGTGACTCCTCTTGACTGGTTTGATTTTCACCATAGTTGGAGGAATGAAATGATCCTTGAATTTAAGCACAGTTCACAATTTTTTAAGTCCATCTTAAAACAATAATCAGGAGGCCCTACAGAGTGAACAGTGAAACAGGTCTTGCTGGATGTAATCATTCCCTCAGTTTAAACTGGCCATTAAAATATCCCCTTACAACATGCTTCCAGTGGAAGTGATGGGGGATCAAGTGCACGCTCCTTGTTCTGTGCAAGACAATACAAGGCTTTGACAGCCTAAGTTAGCATATCAAGTAAAGATCTTGTTATGATCTTTACATGCAGTTAAGTGTATCCCTGTGTTACAGTCACTACAGCGCAAATCAGCATGGAAATGTTGTCAAAGTGTCAGGGAAACACAAGTCATTCTGTAACAAAAAGACTATCTTTTAGCAATAAAACCTTGATTCTTCATATTATGACTGCTGAACATTAGGCTGACTCGGGAGACATTACTTGAAGGTTTTTTAATAGCTCAACTCAATGCAATTCCTAGATGTGTCTCCTGGGAATCTCCTCAGCAGGATGTGTGTGAACACTGAGCTGGTTTCATGTGTAACTGCCCAGGGAGGAATGTAATCTACAGTCATGAGATCACACAGAAAGGATTGAGGCGGAGGCAAACAGAGCAACAAGCAGGAGAGGGAATGAGACCAGGGATCAGCTATTTGAAACCAAAAACATAAGTGAAGAGTTGGAGCAACAGGAAGGAGATCAATGCCCAGCAGAGAATGAGAGAAATATCAGGAATGAGTGAAGACAGATTCAAGTTGAGGCATGATGGAGGACAGATTCAAGTTGAGGCATGATGAGCATTCCTGACATGGTCACAGCATGAGTGAACAGGTCTCAAGCTCCAGTCTGATCACATCTATTTTTAGTAGCTTTATACATTATCCTTCTACCTGATCCACAATTTTTTGAACCGAACTGCATCTACATTAGTCAAATAAACAACTAAGTCAACTTAATCAGATTCAGTATCTGTAAGTTTGCTTGTTTTTGGCGTGTTGGCGTCCTTGTCACAATGGAGGACCGCCAAATCTCACTCCAAACTCTGTGGGATGGCATGCAACAAATCAAGACCGACATGCTCAAGCACCTGGATGCAAAAGTGGATCCCATTCAGAGCACTCTGAATGAAATTCAAAATTCTTTATCTACTTTGGGAGAACATGTTAATCTATTAGAGCAGCGAGTTGGGACTAATGAGGACACCATACACAAGCTTGTTGCTCGAGTTCAACCTCTGGAAAAAGACAACTCCTACCTGATGGACAAAGTAGATGACCTGGAGAACCGAACCCGACGTGCTAACCTCCGCTTCATTGGGATTCCCGAGTCCGCTGAGGGTAGTGATATCATCAGCTTCATGTCCCGGCTAATTCCACAACTTCTGGGTCATGACAACTTCACCGCTCCTCCAGTCATTGAGGGGGCTCACCGCTCTCCAACTGTCCGACAAAGTAACAGAACCAGTCCCAGATCCACCATGATCAAGCTTCTGAACTTCCAGGATAAGGTCAAAATACTTTGTCTTGCAAGGGAGAAAAAGAAGCCAGAATACAACAGGGCTCGCATCTACATCTTCCCGGACTTCAGTGCTGATTTGACGAGGAGGCGCCAGAGCTCTGACCCTGTCAAACGCAAACTTTGTGCACTTACAAACAGCAGCGTTTCAACTGCCATGAAGATGCTAAAGCTGCCTTCATGCCCCCCTCATCTTTCCCAGGATGATTACCTGCTGAGGTGAGATGATGACTGTTGCTTTGGCTAATAGCTCAAAGTTAGCCTTCAACTGTCAGCTTTAGCTGGCTCTTTTCTTTTCTTGTCTTTTTCTTTTCTCTTCTTCTCCTCTTCAAAGACTCAAGCTGTCTCTGTTATATTGATAATTGAGGTATTACCATTTTCCTCGTGTTTTAGTTGTTGTTTGCTGCAGTTGATCTCCAGCATCCAGCTGTCAAGATGTTTGTTTACTTTTTGCCAGCTCAAAGCTGATTGGTCACTTCCTCTTCTTCTCTGGCATGTTGAAGCTGTCCAGCGTAGTGCTACTGCCCCCTGCTGGTAATGTCACACGCTGCCTGTGAACTATTTCTGTTTTTGAGCTACGTGTTTTTTCTTTTTATGCTCCTTATTAATTCAGACTGAGTTTTTGAGTTTAATAGATGGTTGTAACCTATACAATTTGGTTTACTCACAGAAAATATGATCTTCCCACCTTCCCACCCTTCCCAGTTATTTTGGGCCTGATGCTGGGCCTAAATTTAATTTCGTTGTATATTTATTGTCATTTCTGTCTCTTTGTGTATGTGTTATCTATGTGTCTTATGTGTACAACCTTCTCATATATTTTTTGATCAAACAAATCATATCCAACATCAAATCAGTGAAAGTTTTGATTATTGTGAGACTTGAAAATGGATAATATAAAGGGTTTAAAAATACATACATATGATACATATGAACATCAGGAGCCTGGTACCAAAAATTGATTTACTTTGCTGGGTTGTTTTGTATAAACCAGGTATCATTACATTGTCTGAAACCTGGCTTAGTAGCAGAATTGCCGACAATCAAATTACAATACCTAATTATAGCTGCTGCGCAGCGATGGGTCGGGTCCGGGCATTTTTAGGCAATTCTGAGCAACAAGCAGAAGAATTGGAAGACCTTTAGGAATTTAGCAACACAATCTGCCTTTTGCATCAGCTGAGGCTTGAACTCACAACCTCTGAGACTAAGGATCAATTTCTATCTCACTGAGCTAATTAGTCAGTGACAATTCATGTGTAGCTTCACAAACTGACTAAGCCAGACGTGCAGGTTTAGCAGCCGTCCATGCATGGAAAGGCAGATTTGAAACCACTGTAAAAAATTCAGTTATCGAAACAAAAATCTGGAAAAACACATATTGCATCTAGACAGCATGGAGATGTTGGTAATTTATTTTAACAATGATTGATTTGCTCCATAAGTGAAAAACTGATGTTTAAAATTGCCATTTTTACATTGACTCCAATTGTTCACATTAGAGCAAAATTCAAAATGCTGTCAAAAATTCAGTTTTTGAGATAAAATTCTGAAATTTGCCACACATCATCTACCATGACTCTAGAATTTTGTCATTTTTTCATGAACATTGAAGATTTATTTAGCAAGAATTTCATGTATATGTTTACAGTACCGTTTACAGTCAAACATTTTGATGCACTGTAGGCTCAATTCTTGATAAATCAAAAATCTGAGAAATGTAGTTTTTGTAGGACAGTCTGAAGATGCTCTGTAGTAAGTTTGGTGTCAATTGAGCAAAAATTGTGGGAGGAGATAGGTTTAAGAAGTTTTACAGTTTTTGAAAAAAACAGAGTGATGAACTTCATAATTTTTAATAGGTTTAAATGTACAAAAGTTTCTTCAGTATTGGGGCTACAGTTTGATGAAAGTTGTATGGTTGATTTGTTATGAATTTTCAAAGTTTTGAACTTTAGACGCTTGCTGTAGCGCCACCATCAGGACTATTGGCTTGAGTTTACAGCTGAGGATATCTGGCATGAGACTGGACCTTTGTGCAAAGTTTGGTGAGTTTTCACCAATGGGAAGTATGATTTCCTCGGAAGAAGAAAGAAGAAGAAGAAGAAGAAGAAGAAGAAGAAGAAGAATACCTAGGATTACAATAGTGTCCTGGCAGCTTAGCTGCCCGGACCCTAATTATGTATTATACAGAGCTGACAGATGTACCAGAGGCGGTGGTGTGGTTATATCAAACTTACAGTCTGAACTGATAGTTCCTCATGTAGAGCCTGAACATTCTGAGAGTCTTTTTGTAAAAGTTATACTCCATGAGAATAAATATCTTACAATTGGAAATATACACAGACCCCCATCTGCACCCGTTGAATCTTCTAGTTGCTTGAACCATTAAATCCATTGTTTGTAATAATGAAATTATTATTCTCTGTGATTTTAATAAAAACTGGTCAGATAGGTTCTCTCACAAAGATAAATCAGTTTTTTCAAATTTAAATCTAACACAGCTAATTAATGAACCCACTAGAATCACTCCCACCTCTCAGTCTTTGCTTGACTGGATACTTGATTTTATTTTATTTTATTTGGATCTCTTTTAGCCATTGGCTAATCTTCCAAGAGTCCACATCAAGATTAAAAACAATTAAACATACAGTAATCATAACACTTAAACATATAATCATATACATATATAGATTCACTCACTCGCGCACACACACACACACACACACACACACACACACACAGACACACACACACTCAGCCAAAATACATTAGCACAATTTGAGTACCATATATGTCTACATATATACACACATTCATTCAAACAAATGCATGTATGAAATGAAATATTCATGTGAATGAGATATTCATTCACAGAAATACCACTACTGTGCAAACCTACTTGCAATATAATATTGTGATAATAACAACATTTAAAATACAAATACAAATCCTACAGTCAACAATCCAACTGCCAAACCACTCCTGAGTAATTATTGTAATGAATTCCATAATTTAATGGTTCTGAAAATGAAAGTCCGCCTTCCCATTTCAGTTTTTATTTTTGGTAATACATAATGATTTTTATCTCTTATTCTAACGTTGACTTGATGTTTTTCACGCACTAATAACAACTTGTCCTTGATACTCACTGGCTTGCTAAACTTTTGAATCTTTGAAATTAGTGCAATAGAATGTTGTCTCACATGCTCTACTACTGTGGGCCATCCCATCATAGCATGAAGTTCACTTACTGCTTTTTCAAACCCACATCTTAAGACCATTCTAGCTGCCTTGTTTAATGTAATCTGCAGCCTCCTCATATCTCTCAGAGCTGCATTACCCCACACTGCACAGCAATAACTAATGTGACTATAGGTTAGACTATGACATATTACCTTAAGAGTGTCTTTAGATAAAAACTTTACAATTCATCCAATCATTCCTGCCATTTTCATCACTCTTTTAGAAAGATCAGTAATATGAGCTGCCCAAGAGAGATTGTTTTGTATTTTGACCCCCAATAACTTTACTTCTGTAGCCTCTTCGATGTGAACACTGCCATATGTTAAGTGCCATGGCTTCAATTTCCTCCTCTTTCGTGTAGTGCATATAATCATATACTTTGTTTTAATTACATTTAACACTAATTTATTATTTTCCACCCATTTGATAACGGATTTAAAATCATTAGACAAATATTCATACAACCGAGTTTGTGAGTCTGCTGCTGCAGTGATGGTTGTATCATCCGCAAACATACAGTACAGGCCAAAAGTTTGGACACACCTTCTCATTCAATGCGTTTTCTTTATTTTCATGACTATTTACATTGTAGATTCTCACTGAAGGCATCAAAACTATGAATGAACACATGTGGAGTTATGTACTTAACAAAAAAAGGTGAAATCACTGAAAACATGTTTTATATTCTAGTTTCTTCAAAATAGCCACCCTTTGCTCTGATTACTGCTTTGCACACTCTTGGCATTCTCTCCATGAGCTTCAAGAGGTAGTCACCTGAAATGGTTTTCCAACAGTCTTGAAGGAGTTCCCAGAGGTGTTTAGCACTTGTTGGCCCCTTTGCCTTCACTCTGCGGTCCACCTCACCCCAAACCATCTGGATTGGGTTCAGGTCCGGTGACTGTGGAGGCCAGGTCATCTGCCGCAGCACTCCATCACTCTCCTTCTTGGTCAAATAGCCCTTACACAGCCTGGAGGTGTGTTTGGGGTCATTGTCCTGTTGAAAAATAAATGATCGTCCAACTAAACGCAAACCGGATGGGATGGCATGTCGCTGCAGGATGCTGTGGTAGCCATGCTGGTTCAGTGTGCCTTCAATTTTGAATAAATCCCCAACAGTGTCACCAGCAAAACACCCCCACACCATCACACCTCCTCCTCCATGCTTCACAGTGGGAACCAGGCATGTGGAATCCATCCGTTCACCTTTTCTGCGTCTCACAAAGACACGGCGGTTGGAACCAAAGATCTCAAATTTGGACTCATCAGACCAAAGCACAGATTTCCACTGGTCTAATGTCCATTCCTTGTGTTTCTTGGCCCAAACAAATCTCTTCTGCTTGTTGCCTCTCCTTAGCAGTGGTTTCCTAGCAGCTATTTGATCATGAAGGCCTGATTCGCGCAGTCTCCTCTTAACAGTTGTTCTAGAGATGGGTCTGCTGCTAGAACTCTGTGTGGCATTCATCTGGTCTCTGATCTGAGCTGCTGTTAACTTGCGATTTCTGGGGCTGGTGACTCAGATGAACTTATCCTCAGAAGCAGAGGTGACTCTTGGTCTTCCTTTCCTGGGTCGGTCCTCATGTGTGCCAGTTTCGTTGTAGCGCTTGATGGTTTTTGCGACTCCACTTGGGGACACATTTAAAGTTTTTGCAATTTTCCGGACTGACTGACCTTCATTTCTTAAAGTAATGATGGCCACTCGTTTTTCTTTAGTTAGCTGATTGGTTCTTGCCATAATATGAATTTTAACAGTTGTCCAATAGGGCTGTCGGCTGTGTATTAACCTGACTTCTGCACAACACAACTGATGGTCCCAACCCCATTGATAAAGCAAGAAATTCCACTAATTAACCCTGATAAGGCACACCTGTGAAGTGGAAACCATTTCAGATGACTAACTCTTGAAGCTCATGGAGAGAATGCCAAGAGTGTGCAAAGCAGTAATCAGAGCAAAGGGTGGCTATTTTGAAGAAACTAGAATATAAAACATGTTTTCAGTTATTTCACCTTTTTTTGTTAAGTACATAACTCCACATGTGTTCATTCATAGTTTTGATGCCTTCAGTGAGAATCTACAATGTAAATAGTCATGAAAATAAAGAAAACGCATTGAATGAGAAGGTGTGGCCAAACTTTTGGCCTGTACTGTATGTGCATTTGAGTTGGCTAACACTAAGGGAAAATCATTCGTGTATATAATAAACAATAATGGCCCTAGGCAACTCCCTTGTGGAATACCACATGTAAGTGTACGTGGGGAAGAAAAGGAGCCATTAACATAGATGGATTCCTTTCTACCATTTAAGTAGGAACTCATCCAATTGATAGCATTCTCACTGAAACCATAATGAGTTAACTTTTTCAGTAGAATAGTGTGATCTATCAAATCGAATGCTGCAGTAAAATCAAGAAGTAATAAGGACACTAGTTTACCTTGATCAAGGGCACTTAGCCACTCATCTGTCATATCTATCAATGCAGTTTCAGTAGAATGATTTTTACGATATGCATGTTGAGCACGGGTTAAAAGGTTATTAGATTCCATATATTTCCAAATGTGGTCACTAACAACTCTTTCTAAAATTTTACTTAAAGAGGAGAATAAGCTAATTGGACGACTGTTGCTTGCAGTGAAAGATATTTTAGCATCTTTAGGAATGGGGCAGATTTTTGCATTTTCCACTCTGTGGGAAACACTCCTTGTTGCAGAGAAAGGTTAAATAGATATTTTACAGGTCTCATAATATATGGTGCGGCATATTTCAACAGTTTATTGTCAATAAGATCATACCCTGGGGATTTATCATCAGGAAGTGAACTCAAAATTTTCTCAATTTCATCTACTGATGTGTCAGGTAACACAAAACTGCAGTTTTTCCCTTTCATAATCTTATTGTCTATTTTGCCCACCAATAACTCGTTTGATACATTACTGATCATATGGGACCTGAGATCATTTATCTTTGATTCAAAATAGTCTGCAAAATGATTTGCAATATCCATTGGTTTTGTGCTGATCTTCCCATCAACCTCAACACTCACAGGACTAACACTATTTGACCTACCAAGTAAACCATTCACTGTGTGCCATATCTGTTTTGAATTGTTTCTACATTCCTCGAAAGCTGTATTGTAATATAGGGTCTTTTTCTGACGATTGAGTTTTACAACAAAATTTCTGCATTTTCTATATATCATAATATCTGAATCCAATCCTGATCTAGATGCTATAATTTTTGCCTCATCCCTCTGGGATATTGCTTCTCTCAGTTGTTGGTCAATCCAGGGGGATGGTTTGGCTTTAATTGTGCATTTCCTTATAGGAGCATGAAGCTCAATCACATTTGTAAACAATTTCGTAAAACAATCAACAGCACAATCCAAGTCATCTTCAAGATACACAAGGTCCCAAGGAACAGCAGCCAAATCTCCCTGATAGTCTTCTAGGACAAATTTTTTAAAGCTCCGTTTAACAATCACTCTAGGAGGTCTTTTTGGCACTTTGGTGTATTTAGTAATGTACACAATATTATGATCTGTCCAGGACACCAGGGCAGACTTGGCATTCGAGCACTTATTTGGAACATTGCTGAATATCAGATCAATAATGCTTTCAGTTTTATGCCCAAATTTGTTTCTTGAGGACCTCGTGACATCCTGTACCATTTGATATAAATTACGACTCTCTATATATTGAGTAAACTTAGTCTTGTTACCATCAGAATGTTTACTTTTCCAATCAATGTTGTAGTCCCCAAGCATAAATAATTCTTTTCTATCGTCCAGAGCAAGATCAATACTTTCACATATCTTATCCAGGTATAAAGCATCTGATTTTGGGGGTCTGTAAATACATCCAATTAACGTTGGTTGCTGGAAAGGAAGGTGAATTTGAATCCACAGGATCTCCAGTCCATTCACACATAGATCATCTCGCACTTTAAACAGCAGGTGCTCTTGAATATATATGGCGACACCTCCTCCCCTTCTGTTCCTGTCCTTCCTTATGATATTGTATCCTCTCAGTTCAATTTGTCCATTTGTTATAGTTTGGTCAAGATGAGTCTCAGTGATAGCAAGCACATGCAGATTGTTCCTCTGGACAACATTCAATACCTCATCCACCTTATTTGCCAAACTGTTTACATTCACATGAGCGATATGTCACCCTTTCTTTGGCAAGTGTAAATTAATGGAGTCAGAAAGCATCATTTAAACATTAAAATAAAAAATAAAATACATACATGTACACATAGGCATACATATGCATACACACACATACACACACACACACACATAAAACATACACAACATTCAAACTTTAAAACAGCCATGGGGTGATCTCTGAATCTCTGTACAGCTGTCCATCTATATATAATCTGTCCACAATTAAGGAGACTTTGTGGTTTCTGATCCTGTGTTCTCTCAGGATGGGAGTTAGTTTCCGCCTTCTGTCATTAATCTCCGCAGGAAAATGATCATTTATCCAAAAGTTTGTGCCCTTAAGATCCTTGCCTCGAGACCTCACTAACTCCTTCTGTTTAAAATGTTCGAACCGAGTGATAATGGGGCGAGCTTTATCCTTCCCCTTCTTTCCCAGCCTATGGACCCTCGAGAAGGAAATTTCATGTACTGATTCCTGGGATAACTTTAATTGGTGGCACATAAATTCCCGTATGGATTGTTCAGCGTCATCATTCTCTCTCTCAGGAATCCCGGAAAAAATCAAATTGTCCCGCATTGATCTAGTTTGCACATCAAGCACCGTTTCCCTCAACTGTTTGTTTTCTTTTGTGACAGTCTCCAGAGTCTTCTGAATCACAAACACAGTACTTTCAAAGAGTCGTTCTCTTTCCGCAGATCGTCAATTTGAGCTTGGCTGAATTCCAAACTTTGTCTCAGGTTTTTTGCAGCTCAACCAGTATATCCAACTTGCCGAGTCGCTCATTTATTGATTGCATTAAAGATATCTCCACTTCCATTGTTTGTTCCTCTGCGCTTTCCGAAGAAGCCGACCTGTTGCGGGATTTTTTGTGTCGGGGCGCTCCGTGACCTGGCATTTTCTTCGCAGCTCTGTATTGTCTATCAATAAAACTTTCCAGAGCCCCGATTGACTCTGATGAATCCGATGAATCCAGATTAACATATATCCGGTCGGAAATTTTAATTTGCTGGCCGAGACAAAAGTTATTAATAAATATAGGGAGCAATATCCAAAACAAAGCCAAGTCCACAGCCCGGAAACCAGAACTACTTGTATCTCATCCAAACAGAATTACAAACGCTGGTGTATTGTCTGATTGTCTTAGTGATCATTCAGCAGTTTACTGTGTTTGGAAGATAAAAATTCCAATATCACCACCTAAATTGGTGAATATTAGACAATACAAGAAAATGGACCCAGACACATTTATTTACGATCTAACTCAGATAAACTGGGATAGATTTCAGTTAATACCCAATGTTCAAAGTGCTTGGGATTTTTTTCTTTCTGAATTTACTTAAGTTGTTGATAAACATGCCCCCTGGAAACAGACAAAAGTCAAGGGTAATCATTTGCCCTGGATCACCTCTGAACTAATACACCTCTTCAGGCAAAGGGATAAAGCATGGGCAAAATTTCGGGCAATATCTCCTCATGATGTCCGTAAGGCTATTTGTGATTTAAAAGAGAGCAGCGGTCCTGGGCTTGATGGGATTGAATCTAAATTCATCAAACTAGCATGTCATATTCTCATTTATCCTTTGGCTGACCTTTTTAACCTGTCTTTGTCCACATGTGAAATACCTGTTATTTGAAAATCAGTATGCACTACACCTCTCCTTAAAGGGAAATTTCGGTTTATTTCAACCTGTCTCCTATCGTCCTAAATTTGTTTCAAGTAACTCGTGACATAAAAATAATAGTTAGCATGTTAGCTGTTAGCCTAGATACAGCCGGGGCGCATAGTAGCGTCAGACCTGTTAAAACGTAAGTGAACGGGCAATCTTTCAAGTGCAAAGTTAGTCCACTAAACAAGCTTTTTTTTCCACAAAGACCGCCTCATATCATCAGGATAAATGTCAGAGAACATATAGAAAACGACATGTAAACGTGTTGTCTTACCTTACCGGTGTGCTGCCATGTTTGTTTATCCCTCTAGCTCTGCTTTCCAAACAATTTCCAAACAATTACAGACCCATCTCAATTGTGTGTTCCATTGCCAAAGTATTTGAAAAAATAATTCACAATCAATTATCAGGGTATTTTAATGATAATAATTTACTCTCCCAATATCAATTTGGTTTTAGACCTAACCACTCTAACTACTGCTCTCTTGAAATTCACTAATGACGTTTTTTCTGCATCTGATCATGGTAATCTTACAGGAGCCATATTTATTGATTTAACCAAAGCCTTTGATATGGTTGACCATTATTTACTTTTAGACAAGCTTCAGGCTGTTGGTCTTTCTCAGCATGCGCTGATGTGGTTTAATTCATATTTGCACAATCGAAAACAATCAAATATGCTTACTCAACAAAATGGAGTACCTCAAGGTTCCACCTTAGGACCCCTCCTCTTCTCAATATTTATAAATGATCTCCCTCTTATTTCTTCCGAATGCCATACACAGCTTTATGCGGATGATACAATTATATACACATCGAAGCCCTCTGTCTTATCAATTCAAGAAGCTCTACAATGTGATTTTGATGTTTTACAAACCTGGTTATTAGCTAACAAACTATTATTAAATAAAACAAAAACTCAATCAATACTCCTTGGTGTGCGCCAGAATCTTAAAGCCAAATCTAATTTTTTAATGCTAAAATGCAATGATGGCAAAATTCTTGAAAAAGTTGAAAAAATTAAATATCTTGGTGTCTGGATTGACTCAGAACTCACTTTCAAAACTCATATTGAACATATTGTCAGGAAAGTTCATTTTGGTGTCGGTGTTTTGTATCACAACAAACATTGTTTTACGGTTAGTGTTAAATTAAATCTCATCACTCAGCTTATAGTACCAATAATTGCTTATGCTGACATTGTTTATCACAGTGCAGCTACAACTGATCTCTATCAACTTAAAATGTCATTTACAACACACTTTGCAGATTTATACTAGGCTGCTCTTTTTTCACACACCATTGTACAGTGTTCGACACTCTAGGATGGCTACCCCTAGACATGAGACGCCAATTTCACTGGTTTCAATTTATTTTTAAATGTATTAATTTTGATTATCCTTACTGTTTGAAACAATTTCTCATCCCCTGTACATCAAACTATTCATTAAGAAGTTCTGATCATTCACTTTTTCAAGTTCCTTTTGTAACGAAGGAAGTTGGCGAAAAGGCTTTCATGTTCCGAGCACCATCTGAGTGGAATAACTTACCACTAACTATTCGTTCCTTGTCATCATTTCTCTTATTTTAAAAAAATTCTGTTCTCTCATTTCAAACCTAATTGTTTTTGTTTTCATTAAAACTCTCACTGTTTTGTTTTGTTTTGGCCTTGTTTTGCTGCTATTATGTATTTTTGATTTTATTTATTTGGTAGATGAAGGTTGTAATATTTTTTTGTTGTGTGTGCTGTTGTTGCTTGTTTGTTTGTTTTGTTTGGTATCAGATTGTTTGTCAATGTTTGTTATGTAACCGTTATATTGTATATTTTGTGTGTGATTTACTGTCAATCTTCATTTGTTGAATGTTTGTTAGGACCCCCTCGAAAATGAGATGATGCATCTCATAGGGTTTATCCTACCCTACAATAAATTTCTTCCACAAGAGGAGGTCTAACATTTGGGCACTGCTAGTCTCTAAATGTTGTTGGTAAACACATTGTTTACAGATGCAATCTTACATGCACACACACTATGAACTTCCCACACACCTCACAGAGCCTTGTAGTTTCCAGCTCTTAAAAACTTAAAATGTGTTGTTGCTATTAAATTAGTGAGATTAAATGGAAAGACTATGGCCTCTAGTTTCCCGGCGCAGCGCGGCGCAGGGTGGCATGGGTGGGTGAGATGGGTGTGGTGGCGCAGCAGGGGGAGGTGTCGACAGATGCAGCTTGGCGCAGCTGCCAGCTTGGCAAGGCTATGCCGAAGGTGCACTAAAAGCTCGGCTGAAACCAGGTCTACTGTCAGCGCAGGCGGAGCGCAGCCGGTGTAGTGAAAGTTTGGCTGATTGGTGGACAGTGCGCACACGTCACCAAAACCTCACAGGCAGGTTTCCAGAATGTCAGGCACGTTAACAATGCAATAAATACCCACAAAAAACACTATTCAATGCAACTATCTGCAATCAACACATAAATGTATCTCTATATTGACTGTCCCATCACATCTGATGTCAGATCAAAGGGGATTGGCGCCGTTTGGCACATTTGGCACGTGTAATGGAAACCCAACCTGATTTGATTAACACAGCTGCAAACTAATGAGTTCACATCCCTCTCAGCCAACCACAAACAGCCACAGCATCAGATAGGGAGTACATATATTCAGCATCTGTCATCTTAGAAAAGTCAATAGAAAAGAAACAGAGTGAGACTGCGAGAGAGAAAGAGAGAGCGCGCGCACGCACAAGAGAAACGCTGTCAACAAATTGTAAGTTATGTTCGGTGTCTTAAGGGTTTACGTGCTTCATGTGATGCCTATACAAATGTTAAAATGTTCTTGCTTAACGTGATCTACAAAGATGGAGTACATTATTGCGAGGAGGAGGAGGACTTACGCAGAGAGGGTGTACCATCAAAGGACATCCTATTTGGGCATGACAGAGGTGGAATGCAGGTGGGCCATACGAATAATGACTGGAATACTGGCATGTCCAATGTAATTGTCATTTTACTCTTTTTCACTACACAGGAACAAATTACATCTACCCCGCGAGGTGGTCCAAGTGGTGACGCGCATCGTGGCCTCTGATGCGCACCCCGGTGGCACCTGTGCTCTTCCTGTTGCTGTAAAGGTGACAGTGGCTCTGACCTCCTTCGCCACCGGGTCTTTCCAGCACGCCGTGGCCACGGTGGCGGGGACCAGTCAGAGAGCTGTCAGTTTGGCTATGCAGTGACGTCTAGTCTAGTCCGACATGCAAATGAGCACATAATTTTTCCATCCACACCTGAGAGCCAACTGGAAATGAAGCGAGGTTTCTTGTTGAAATGTGGATTCCCTGGGGTACTAGGAGCAATCGACTGCACACATGTACAGTTGCGCGCCCCAGATACCCAAGCCATCACTTATGTGAACCATAAGGGAGTACATTCCATTAATATCCAGGTGATTGTGACTCGAATTGCCTGGTGACACATGTGTATGCTAATTCCCAGCTAGCAGGGAACATTCCCATAACATTGGCTAACATTACCAACAAGTTCTATTTACGTTATAAAGAAAATGTTTTAATTTAACATACAAAAAACATTTTAAGGATGTTTATCCTTTCAAATAATGTTCTTGTAACATTAAAACCAAAACTAAGACAAAACAATTAATTAATTATAACATTCAAAAGATGTCTTAAGGATGTTATAAGCACCATAGATTTTGTTAGATAATAACAAAGGAGGAACATTCTTACTGTAACATTCTAAAATGTTCCCAGGATGTTTTGAGGGCAAAATGAGATTTATAAAATATTCCTGAAATGTAATATGGTGACAAAACAAAAACATTCTTACTATAACTGTCTTAAAATGTTTTTAGGATGTTATTGATGCAGAATGTGATTTATAAAATATTCCTGAAATATGATTTTGTGACAAAACAAGAACATTCTAACTGTAACTTTCTAAAAATATTTTCAGGATGTTATTGATGCAGAATGAGATTTATAAAATATTCCTGAAATATGATTTTGTGACAAAACAAGAACATTCTTACTATAACTGTCTTAAAATGTTTTTTAGGATGCTATTGACACTTGGGATATCAGAAAGTCTTTTTTAAAACATTCCTTTAATGTTTTTTGTTAACTGTGTTCAAACATTCAATCTGCAACTTTCAAAGAATATTTTCAGGATGTTATTAATGCAGAATATGATTTGTAAAACATTCCTAAAATGTAATTTGGTGATACAGCAAGAACATTCTCACTATAACATTCCTACAATATTTTTAAGATGTTATTGCTGCAGAATGTAATTTGCTAAACATTCCTGAAATGTGATATGATGACAAAACAAGAACATTCTAACTGTAACTTTCTAAAAATATTTTCAGGATGTTATTGATGCAGAATGAGATTCATGAAATATTCCTGAAATGTAATATGATGACAAAACAAAAACATTCTTACTATAACTGTCTTAAAATGTTTTTAGGATGTTATTGATGCAGAATGTGATTTATAAAATATTCCTGAAATATGATTTTGTGACAAAACAAGAACATTCTAGCTGTAACTTTCTAAAAAATATTTTCAGAATGTTATTGATGCAGAATGAGATTTATAAAATATTCCTGAAATATGATTTTGTGACAAAACAAGAACATTCTTATTATAACTGTCTTAAAATGTTTTTAGGATGCTATTGATACTTGGGATATCAGAAAGTCTTTTTTAAAACATTCCTTTAATGTTTTTTGTTAACTGTGTTCAAACATTCAATTTGCAACTTTCAAAGAATATTTTCAGGATGTTATTAATGCAGAATATGATTTGTAAAACATTCCTAAAATGTAATTTGGTGATAAAGCAAGAACATTCTCACTATAACATTCCTACAATATTTTTAAGATGTTATTGCTGCAGAATGTAATTTTTTAAAATATTCCTGAAATATGATGGTGATAAGACAAGAGCATCATTACTGCAACTTTTCTTTAAACATCTTTAGGATGTTTTTAAAGCAGAATATTATTTGTAAATTATTCCCAGACTATGATATGGTGAAAAAACAATACCATTATTACCTCAACTTTCTTAAAATATCTTTATGATGTTATTGATGCAGATTTTGATTTATAAAACTTTCTTGCAATGTAACATGTTGACAAAACAAGAACAATTTTACTCTACTTTTCTAAAAATATTTTCAGGATATTATTGGTGCAGAACATGATTTATAAAACATTCCTGAAATATGCTATGGTTACAAAACAAGAACATTCTTACTTTAACTTTCTGAAAATGTTTCCAGGATGTTATTAATGCAGAATACAATATTTTTAAGATGTTATTGCTGCAGAATGAAAATTGTAAAACATTCCTGAAATGTAATTCTGTGACAAAGTAAGAACATTCTTACTATAGCATTTTAAAAATATTTTAGGATGTTATTGATGCAGAATGTTATTTGTAAAACATTTAGAGGTCCTAGAGGAAGTTTTAGAGGTCCTAGAAGAAGTTTAGAGGTCCTAGAGGAAGTTTTAGAGGTCATTGAGGAAGTTTAGAGGTCCTGGAGGAAGTTTTAGAGGTCCTAGAGGAAGCCTCCACAGTCACCAGATCTCAATCCAATAGAGCACCTTTGGGATGTGGTGGAATGAGAGATTCTCATCATGGATGTACAGCCGACAAATCTGCAGCAACTGTGTGATGTCATCATGTCAATATGGACCAAAATGTCTGAGGAATGTTTCCAGCACCTTGTTGAATCTATGCCACCAAAAATTAAGGCAGTTCTGAAGGCAAAAGGGGGTCCAACCCAGTACTAGCAAGATGTACTTAATAAAGTGGCCAGTGAGTGTTGATACACATGTGCACGCACACACAAACACAGATAAACACATGCACACAGAGTTCCAAGATTGCTATGTCATGAACTAATGTTAATGTTATTCTAGTTATTAATTCTTAATACTTCAGTGTTATTAATCATGAACTATTTTAAAGTTGCTTCAATGTTATGTTATATGTGTGTTACAATTGGAGTTAATTAGATTGTTTTATCAGAAAGTACTGCAGTTTGAGTGGCTCATTTTAGCCGATCACGTGGCCCATTTTACCTGAACTCTGCTCATCTAAAAAATGGTGGCCAGCTGAAGTTTCAAAAGCTGTGGGACCTGAACAATTATATTTTATTACAACACAAAAATATTAAAAACTGTCCTTATCAACTATAAAAACACAATTTAATGTCATACATGGCTTTTTCTTGGTTTCCTAAGCAATTTACCAAAATTTACCCAAAATAGCTGATGTCACCCGATCTGTCTACATGACAAACATATGAATGAAAATCAGAATAATGTCTGACTCAGGAGGATGTTTTTCAAGCCTAGACCAGCACAAGTGACTTTCTAATATAAAAGGATACATTTTCAAATGCTTCGGGAGTCTTTTCAGCCAAGGATGTACTGCATCCCTGATTTAACCTCAAACTCAACTGTTTGGCAGGTGTCTAGCAGTGTTTTTGCTACTACTACTAGTACTACTACTAATAATAACAATAATAATAATAAAAATAAGAATAATGATAATAATAATTAACTCCATCCAGGAATTTTCCGTTTTTTCTGTTGTATTTAAAATATATTCAATACAAATAATGTGAATCAATACAAACATGGTATTTTGTTATTTGCATATTGGGAAGATGAAAATGCCTTCATTTTTTGCATAACAATTTTATTTTAATACATGACATATTAACTGTGTTTGATTATTTTGATACATTTTAAGTCAAAATATGGCGTTTCTAAAATCTATCTATCTATCTATCTATCTATCTATCTATCTATCTATTTGAATTAAGATGGAATATGTCTGATTGGTCAATGTGTAATGGCCTTGAGGAAAGGCGGTGGATTTCAAGCTGTCATTGGTTGTTTCGCTATGTCAATCAAAATGACAAAATCGAAACTTAATCTTGGTAACGGTCTTTCCCAAGCTTGTTCGTTGCGCCCCACCTTTCACTCAGTGACGAGCTCCCCACTTTTTGTGATGGTTAAGGTAAGACTGCCACATTGTAAAATAATGTTAACATGCAGAAATGATGCAAATTGACACATTTATTGCCTTCTTATTATTTCATTTAAGCTATGATGTAGCTTGTCCTTCAGCCGCATGATTAATTTACTGATGTAGCACAGTAGCCTAAGCTAACTAGAGAAATGTGCATTAGCTGTTGTCTTTGCCTTGGAGTTAAACAGCACATGTTGATTTTTGTAGGGACGGGCATTTCAAGCACAAGTACTATTTGAAAATCACTGGGTATTATTCGATTCCCCCCCCCGCCAAGGCAGACAGGCAAGAAACAAGAGGCTTTAGCTTGCGCTAGCTAGCACCACAAACACCACCATGATAGTCGCTAAGAGAAGAACAGAGCTGGGTGCTTGAGCAGTGAAAGGTTTAAGGTACAGCGGGAGATTAGCAGTGATGAAGACTAAAGCAAAAATGAATAGTTTAAGATGCAGAGAGGATAACAGCGCTAAATAACAGCTAACGCTCAGAGGACGTTAATATAACTTACAGTGAGCAGAGAGCATGTTATGTAACGTTAGTGATGTTATATTAATAGTAAAGATAATAGCATAGTTATTGTATGAGGACAAATTTAAAAATTGCTAATCTAAATTGCACGATGCCTTGTAAAGTGCTAGTGCATATCAGTATCAAGTGCTGCTGCATATCAATAAATTTTACAAAGATTATCAAGAAGTACTAATGAAAATTGCACGTTGCTCCACTGCATATTATTATAAAGTGATACTAGGTGTAAATATAAAGTGCATACTGCAAATTAAAGTGCTGATGAGATTGCACATGACCTTATTCCTATAGGATGCTAATTTTCTATATCGTTCTTCTTTTCAGATCGATTATCTTTTTCTCCTGGGAAGTAAAACTCCTGCAGAGTCAGTTCAACGGATAATGAGAAAAATTGGTACCAATGCCCTTTGGGCCAACTACAGTATGAAGGGTCTCAAGGGAAAAAAGAACTTTCAGGACCTTCCGATATGTCCAGTCATAATCAGTAAGTGGGTGTTTTTATATTTCTTTTTATTTGACTGCAATCTTTTGAGACCTTTTCACTGTTTACCTTTGTAATTTTGTAACTGTAACCACTAACGCTAACCCAACCTGCTAGGCGCATGAAACATTGCAATGCATATAGTATTTTCATATCTCAACTTCATTACTGATCAAATTTATCTCTGATTTTGGACCACAACTCGTGCTATTCATTCAATCAGGGATGGAGATCATTGCTATTTATAAGACTCAATAGCACTATTGATACTTTTCATACTAATGTGGTATTTTATGTCTATTGTGTTTAGTGATTTTTTTTTAGTGATGAGGAAATATATATGTATTATAAACAGATCAGAATTACAGACTATTTTAAATTACAGGGAAACAAGCATTTCTCATCCAAATAACAACCCAAAGCCACATTTTATATTTTTATTGTCGTTGTATTCAGGGGCATCTCCAGAATTTTTTTTTCATAGGGGGTGGCCAGATGGGGCCACTTAAAATCTTGGTGTGGCACACCAAAACTAAAAGCCATAATTTCAGGATTTTATTATACTATTGTAGTATATAGGCTAGTAAAAAACTATCAGAAAGACTTAAGGAAACGCCTACTGATATACTTTGGTTTATTGTGTTACATTTAATGTTACTAATGATCTAATGTGCATAGACTAATAACAGTACAGTTAACATTTTGAGTTCCACAATAATCTTGTTTTATTGTGTTATGTATATGTGTTAGCCAATTAATTGTTTTTAAAACACAGAGCAGCGGTACCACTAAACAGCTGCAATGTCTCTATGCGCGGACTATGAGGACAGTTGTGTTTATCTCATCGACGGGAAATCACATCATCTGCTATATGTGACGTACATGCCCTTATGGGTCCATGTCATTGGTCCGACAGCCCATTGGTCTGACATCCCATTAGTCCGACGGTCCGCGGTGCTGAACGGCTCCCGGTGGGCGTATTTCTACCTTGATGGTGCGCCGCGACCGGCTCTGGGTGAGCTGGGAAAGGCTTGAGGCGAAGCAGGCTTACAGCTTATGTGTTTGTCACTTTCTTTTTCATTTTAACCCACACCATGATCTTTTCCTAACCCTAACCAAGCGGTTTTTGTGCCTAAACCTAACCAGACCTTAAGCACAGGGCATCATGATGATTTCGGAACGGACTTCGGAACAATGGGTTTAATATGGTCGGAACAATGGAATGTCGGACCAATGGGCTGTCGGACCAATGGGCAGTTCCCGCCCTTATTTGGATAACACATCCTGGTATTCCCCATACACAGGAAGATGTTTGAAGTAAGGGGGACTGCCAACTGAATGAATGAATGAATGAGTAACATCATTGTATTTTTTTTCCTGCTGTATAGTGCATTGCACGTCGCCACTCACTAGGCTGCTGACTGGCTGCCATAAGCTACACACAAATTAAACATTAAAGGGGCAAAAAGAGAAATCGTTTCACCGTTAGGTTTGCTGTTGTGCACTGCCTGTAGACCAAAACATAGTGTGTCATGAGCCACACCTCCCTCTACCTCTGCTCTCCACCCCCTACCCCACTCGCCTTGTCTGTGCAGCCGAGCACCGCAGCATCTCCGTGGACTATTACATCCAGATGGTCCCGGTGTTTCTTCCGCAGGCTCCACTTCACTCAGCTGCCCGATATACCCGCTGCTTCTTCCCACATTAACCTGAATAACAAACCAGGGCTCGGTGCTCTGGTTGGATCCAAACGGAGAGCCGGCGCTAACGTTAACTGGGAAGCTAGCGGAGGCTAACTGGCTGTGCTGGCAGCTGAGTGAAGTGGAGCCTGAGGAGGAAGCACCGGTTAGCCCCGGTTTCACTACAGGCAGATTCACTCGCCGCAGGGGTGAGGAAATAAAACCAAACAGCCAACTTAGTTTGGCTTAGTTTAGAAGTTAGCAATGTCTTTCACTCACTCTCAGTCTCTGTTGTGTTTAGCTATTTCCCTGCTTTCCTGTTAGCCTTAGCACTAGTCGGCTGCCACGCTAACATCCCTACTCTTCTCCGTGAGCCGGAGCCGTGAGCCCGCGAGCCCGCCAGGCTCACGGAGAAGAGTAGGGACGTTAGCATTAGCACTAGTCGGCTGCCATGCTAACGTTCCTACTCTTCTCCATGAGCCCGTGGCTCATGGCTCCGGCTCACGCAGAGTAGGGACGTTAGCATTAGCTCCTGGAGTTAGCACTAGAGCACTGTTGCCAACTCCTCAGTAAGAAAAGTAGCTATTGGCTGTCCTAAAAGTCACTAGAAGTCGCTAAATGACGTCATCGCCTAATTTGCATAATTGTCCATATGCATGTAATTGTAATGGCTGCTGTAGGAGAGAGGAATAACGTCGTGGGAAAGACAAAAACTGAGTAAAAAAACACCCTGAATATGTTTAGAACTACAAATGAACCTTCTTTCAGTGATTTATATTAGACAAAGAAAATTTTACATTTACATCCCGCCCTGACTGTAAACCAGGTCGGGATCAGCCAGCGGCGGTTCTGCGCATGCGCGATTCACTTGCAGTCTGGACGTGGAGGGGTTAACGTCTCCTGCTCTGACTGCAGCTGGGAGGGAGGACTGGGCTGTCTGTGAGTGCTTTGGGGCGTGAGAGGAGCCCACGGCAGCATCCGCTGCTCGTTGAGAAGAATAAGAATGATACATGCTCTCACAACAGAGTCTCCAGAAGTCTTCAATAATATCAGAAAAAGTCACTAGACTTGTCACTAGTCGCTTTTTTGAAAAAGAGTCGCTAGAGGGGTCTGAAAAGTCGCTAAATACAGCGACAAAGTTGCTAAGTTGGCAACACTGCACTAGAGCTACTACGGCTACTGGAGTAACTTACAGCTATGGAGCGCTTCTACCAGCTCTTCTAGTCACTGAGCCTCGCCTCCATCTCAGCAAATATATTACATTTATTACAGGTACCATCATCATTGAAGTAGGCAGGGAAATAGCTAAACACAGCCCGCCAGGCTGCCCGCCGGGCTACATTTTACAATGCTAATTGCAAATGTTAGCTGGGCTGCCAGGCTACTCACCTAACACAACCGTAACGCCTGACCCATTGCTGGGACCGAGCCGCTAATAACTCAAGCTCCAGACATTAACCCATGCTACAATTGTAACATTAAATTTAATTGAATCGACATAGCGTCATGTGCCTAACGTTACTGTAACACTAATTAAAATAGACATGTGCCATTTCACTTCGAAAATACGCACTGCCATACGCGCGGCTTGTAAACAAGGGGCTGGAGATCAACACAGAGAGAGGGTGTGTGAGGTCATGCTATACTCCAGATGAAATTACACCTCTAATTCTTCACATAGCAATTTTTTAATTCCTTCAATCTAGAAATGATGAATTTCGCTTATTGCTCCTTTAAGAAGTTATAACAAATGCAAATTTTATTACATTTTTTCCATAAGGAGGCCAACGGTAGAATTCACCACATGACAAAAGCAGACAAGAACTACCGTAAGAGCGCTGCCCTTGGTGCTGAAGATGTCCCCGAGCCTGTTACAGGCAGCGGTTATAACATCACTTTAAGCGCTGTCCTTGGTGCTGAAGATGCAAAAACAAACGTCTATACTCAAAAACTCACTATCTCTCACACGACAAACCAAGACAGTGTATATGGATAAAAAACACAACATCAGCAGAAAAACAGAAGTCCTGCAAACCTACAGCAAGCGGCGATCACCATGGCCAAATAACGTTGCATATCTGTAATAAAGAAATAAAAACACCACAGCTGTTGGCAACTAACGCTGTTGCCGCTGCAGCTACTATTAGGCTATTACTGTTATCCAAACTAAATTAAAGGAAGCAAAGATTGTTTAACCTTTAATTCCACATTATGTTGCCTTCTTTCCACAGCAAAAAAATTATTTCCTTTTAACGAATGGCTCAGAGAAATGCCGTCTAGCAAACTTAAATATTTTCACCACCATTTTAGTTATGAAATAGCCTCACATATGATATTCAAGGTGCATGCACACACAAGCAGGATCTCACACACATAAAACGTGACTGGAATTAATAAACAAGCAGTAAATGCACAGTGGGGGTTATTTGTTTTCTGTGTTAAATTGAGTGAATCATCCGAGCCGGACGTGTGTTAATTTGAGTTTTATTCAATTTAATTACGCTAAAATTGTTGAGTTAAACTAACCATACGAGTCCTTTCGTTTTTATACAATTTATTGCTGCATTTTGAAAGCAAAAAGAGTAAAGTTTTTTGGGGGTTTCATGTTATATCAGGGGTTTCAGCTTGGCACTGTGAACCTGTGCCTCCCGTGACCTGTAAAAGTAGAGTTGTGACATAAGCCTCAGTTTCTGTTGGCGAATTGTTACAAGCTGATGAATTCGTTGGTCAAGGCTAGGCAAAACGTTAGTACAGGTGAGATGACAGACAGATGGATGGTTTGTCTCTAACAAAATACTTTATGTAGACGTGCTGCAAGAACCGATTAATTCTTAATATACATCTGCAGCCAGAGCGCATTATGCTGTCAATAGGCTTTATGTGTAGGGAATACCACAATGTGTTATCCAAATAAGGGCATGTAGGTCACATATAGCAGATGGATGTGATTTCCTTTCGATGAGATAAACGCAACTGTCCTCACAGTCCGTGCCGGCGCAGTGAGGGAGAAATGCACAGACTGCTTCGTGTTGGAAGCGCTGTGATCGGACTAACAGGCGGTCAGTCAACTGGGTATTAAATCCGACAGTCGGAATAATGGCATTAAAATGGTCGGATTAATGGGCAGTCGACATTATGGGACTAAAACGATAAAACTCGCCGTAGACCTGCATGGTCGGATTAGCGGGTAGTCAGAGTTATGGGTAGTCGGACCTATGGGAGGTCGCACTAACGCCTGGTCCCCACTGGCGAGTGGGGTGGCCAGTGGGGTGGCCAGCAAATTTATAGGGGGGGCCGTGGCCACCCCTGGCCACCCCCTGGTGGCGCCATTGGTTGTATTTGAATATAGGCTACAGTTTCATTTACCTCTGCCGAATAGTCATTTTCCTGAGCTGGCCTTGAACACACCATAATGTACAGTACAGGCCAAAAGTTTGGACACACCTTCTCATTCAATGCGTTTTCTTTATTTTCATGACTATTTACATTGTAGATTCTCAATGAAGGCATCAAAACTATGAATGAACACATGTGGAGTTATGTACTTAACAAAAAATGGTGAAATAACTGAAAACATGTTTTATATTCTAGTTTCTTCAAAATAGCCACCCTTTGCTCTGATTACTGCTTTGCACACTCTTGGCATTCTCTCCATGAGCTTCAAGAGGTAGTCACCTGAAATGGTTTTCCAACAGTCTTGAAGGAGTTCCCAGAGGTGTTTAGCACTTGTTGGCCCCTTTGCCTTCACTCTGCGGTCCAGCTCACCCCAAACCATCTGGATTGGGTTCAGGTCCGGTGACTGTGGAGGCCAGGTCATCTGCCGCAGCACTCCATCACTCTCCTTCTTGGTCAAATAGCCCTTACACAGCCTGGAGGTGTGTTTGGGGTCATTGTCCTGTTGAAAAATAAATGATCGTCCAACTAAACGCAAACCGGATGGGATGGCATGTCGCTGCAGGATGCTGTGGTAGCCATGCTGGTTCAGTGTGCCTTCAATTTTGAATAAATCCCCAACAGTGTCACCAGCAAAACACCCCCACACCATCACACCTCCTCCTCCATGCTTCACAGTGGGAACCAGGCATGTGGAATCCATCCGTTCACCTTTTCTGCGTCTCACAAAGACACGGCGGTTGGAACCAAAGATCTCAAATTTGGACTCATCAGACCAAAGCACAGATTTCCACTGGTCTAATGTCCATTCCTTGTGTTTCTTGGCCCAAACAAATCTCTTCTGCTTGTTGCCTCTCCTTAGCATTGGTTTCCTAGCAGCTATTTGACCATGAAGGCCTGATTGGCGCAGTCTCCTCTTAACAGTTGTTCTAGAGATGGGTCTGCTGCTAGAACTCTGTGTGGCATTCATCTGGTCTCTGATCTGAGCTGCTGTTAACTTGCGATTTCTGAGGCTGGTGACTCGGATGAACTTATCCTCAGAAGCAGAGGTGACTCTTGGTCTTCCTTTCCTGGGTCGGTCCTCATGTGTGCCAGTTTCGTTGTAGCGCTTGATGGTTTTTGCGACTCCACTTGGGGACACATTTAAAGTTTTTGCAATTTTCCGGACTGACTGACCTTCATTTCTTAAAGTAATGATGGCCACTGCTTTTAGCTGATTGGTTCTTGCCATAATATGAATTTTAACAGTTGTCCAATAGGGCTGTCGGCTGTGTATTAACCTGACTTCTGCACAACACAACTGATGGTCCCAACCCCATTGATAAAGCAAGAAATTCCACTAATTAACCCTGATAAGGCACACCTGTGAAGTGGAAACCATTTCAGGTGACTACCTCTTGAAGCTCATGGAGAGAATGCCAAGAGTGTGCAAAGCAGTAATCAGAGCAAAGGGTGGCTATTTTGAAGAAACTAGAATATAAAACATGTTTTCAGTTATTTCACCGTTTTTTTGTTAAGTACATAACTCCACATGTGTTCATTCATAGTTTTGATGCCTTCAGTGAGAATCTACAATGTAAATAGTCATGAAAATAAAGAAAACGCATTGAATGAGAAGGTGTGTCCAAACTTTTGGCCTGTACTGTATGTCTGTGGCACCTCGTGTATTTAGCTTATCCTGCCAATTTTACCATGGATTTCAATTTAATGATAATCAAATTTAATTTGAAGACAAGTGCACACGAAAACATTGGAAACAGATTTCAAGACAGGCCAACATTGTTGATCAGTGGCTGTGCTATTGGATAGATGTGACCAGCAGAATTACAGACCGAGCTTATGACAGCAGGGAAATTATATATCAGTTATCTTCTTATACTTTTTTAAAGTGTGCACCATACCATCCCTATACCACTGTCATAAGTGAATAAGGAAAACAGCTTTGCAGCAATGCCCCACATGCAAAGTGGACTTACAAAGACATCAAGAATTTAAAGTCTATCCTTCAGTGACATATAGCACATCTTAAAATACAGTACAGGCCAAAAGTTTGGACACACCTTCTCATTCAATGCGTTTTCTTTATTTTCATGACTATTTACATTGTAGATTCTCACTGAAGGCATCAAAACTATGAATGAACACATGTGGAGTTATGTACTTAACAAAAAAAGGTGAAATAACTGAAAACATGTTTTATATTCTAGTTTCTTCAAAATAGCCACCCTTTGCTCTGATTACTGCTTTGCACACTCTTGGCATTCTCTCCATGAGCTTCAAGAGGTAGTCACCTGAAATGGTTTCCACTTCACAGGTGTGCCTTATCAGGGTTAATTAGTGGAATTTCTTGCTTTATCAATGGGGTTGGGACCATCAGTTGTGTTGTGCAGAAGTCAGGTTAATACACAGCCGACAGCCCTATTGGACAACTGTTAAAATTCATATTATGGCAAGAACCAATCAGCTAACTAAAGAAAAACGAGTGGCCATCATTACTTTAAGAAATGAAGGTCAGTCAGTCCGGAAAATTGCAAAAACTTTAAATGTGTCCCCAAGTGGAGTCGCAAAAACCATCAAGCGCTACAACGAAACTGGCACACATGAGGACCGACCCAGGAAAGGAAGACCAAGAGTCACCTCTGCTTCTGAGGATAAGTTCATCCGAGTCACCAGCCTCAGAAATCGCAAGTTAACAGCAGCTCAGATCAGAGACCAGATGAATGCCACACAGAGTTCTAGCAGCAGACCCATCTCTAGAACAACTGTTAAGAGGAGACTGCGCCAATCAGGCCTTCATGGTCAAATAGCTGCTAGGAAACCACTGCTAAGGAGAGGCAACAAGCAGAAGAGATTTGTTTGGGCCAAGAAACACAAGGAATGGACATTAGACCAGTGGAAATCTGTGCTTTGGTCTGATGAGTCCAAATTTGAGATCTTTGGTTCCAACCGCCGTGTCTTTGTGAGACGCAGAAAAGGTGAACGGATGGATTCCACATGCCTGGTTCCCACTGTGAAGCATGGAGGAGGAGGTGTGATGGTGTGGGGGTGTTTTGCTGGTGACACTGTTGGGGATTTATTCAAAACTGAAGGCACACTGAACCAGCATGGCTACCACAGTATCCTGCAGCGACATGCC
This sequence comes from Epinephelus lanceolatus, assembly GCF_041903045.1. NCBI lineage: Eukaryota > Metazoa > Chordata > Actinopteri > Perciformes > Serranidae > Epinephelus > Epinephelus lanceolatus. The sequence goes on from NC_135751.1 coordinate 1,155,246, forward strand.
ATCCCATCCGGTTTGCGTTTAGTTGGACGATCATTTATTTTTCAACAGGACAATGACCCCAAACACACCTCCAGGCTGTGTAAGGGCTATTTGACCAAGAAGGAGAGTGATGGAGTGCTGCGGCAGATGACCTGGCCTCCACAGTCACCGGACCTGAACCCAATCCAGATGGTTTGGGGTGAGCTGGACTGCAGAGTGAAGGCAAAGGGGCCAACAAGTGCTAAACACCTCTGGGAACTCCTTCAAGACTGTTGGAAAACCATTTCAGGTGACTACCTCTTGAAGCTCATGGAGAGAATGCCAAGAGTGTGCAAAGCAGTAATCAGAGCAAAGGGTGGCTATTTTGAAGAAACTAGAATATAAAACATGTTTTCAGTTATTTCACCTTTTTTTGTTAAGTACATAACTCCACATGTGTTCATTCATAGTTTTGATGCCTTCAGTGAGAATCTACAATGTAAATAGTCATGAAAATAAAGAAAACGCATTGAATGAGAAGGTGTGGCCAAACTTTTGGCCTGTACTGTACGTCAACTATCAGCTTTTTTAAATAAGCTCGCCCCCACAAATTTTCAGCAGCAGATTTTTCCTTTTCTACTTCTTCTGTCTTTCTTTATCTTCAGAGGCCTGCCGAAGGAACCACCCAAAGGTCATTCAGAAAACGATTGAAGCATCAATTGCAGATACCCTCAGATATGCTCCCCATCGAGGAACTAAGGTTAGTGTTAAGCATTAATACAAAAAGCACAAATTGATACAAACTGTGAGCAGATATTGCATGTTTTTGTAGAGGTGGTATCTTTTTATATTAGAAAGTCACTTGTGCTGGTCTAGGCTTGAAAAATGTCCTCATGAGTCAGACATTATTCTGATTTTCATTCACATTTTGTCATGTAGACGGATCGAGAAACTTCCATGACTCAGGACAGTACAACTCTTGGTCAGGAAGATGAGGCAGCACCTGAGGAGCACATCACCACACCGGAGTCTCCAGGCTCTGAACAGTAATAGGTTTTCTTGTCAATTAAAGTTCAGTTTGTCTCAAATGTTTTAGACCAGTGTTTCTCAACTGGTGACAGGGCCATTTTTAGCTGGTTGGTTGAATGTTTAAAAAAAGAAATGAGGGCAAAAGAATTCAAACTTTTATGTTCAAGTGTAAAGATCACTTTTAGTTTGAATGACTTCTGTTTCCTATGATGCAGCATGGCATTTTGATTTTTTTTTTTTATCAAAAAAGAAGAATGTAAAATATCTCACAATTTTAGAACTTCGTTGCTAAAACGTCATCGCGGACAATTCCACCTCAATTCTCTGAGTAATGTTATTATTGCGTGTGGCTGTGGAGCATCCTTCGCTGCACTCAGTTTATTTTCACTTTCACTGTGGATTTCTTTCCCTTTATTACTTGTCCCTGGTAAATTAAAGCATTTGTGAGGCAATGTTGTTTCTCAGTCAACAGCTGACACAGCATGTATGCTGAAATTTAAAAAAAAATTACATATTTAAAGTTTGTCCTTGAAATTGATCATCTACACATTTTCACCTGTTGTCACAAAATTTTACAACTGTTTTATGTATCAGTGTGTTGAAAAGTAAAATAAAATGTGACCAACAAACTTTCCAGGTTGGTTGTTTTTTAATGTTTGCCCCCTTAAAGTGGCAATAGAAATGTTTAAAGAATGTTAGTGTTATGTCCAAACAGTGTTTTCTTTAAACATTCTTATTTTAGTTTATTTCATTTATTTGTATAGGGACAGTGCACATTAATAACATTTCAGTAAATGTACCAGTTTTAGCTGATTAGCTTATTGAAATTTATGATCAAACATGTTTGCATTGTTTTTGTATCTTTATTTTTCAAGTTTTTTTGCAAACACTCCTAAAATGTTACAGCATCATGTTAAAAAATGTTATTGCTAATGCTTTAGGAAGGTTGTGGCTGTATATTTCTATAACATTTATATAGAACATTCTCCTAACATTAAAAAGGAACGTTTTTTGAACAAACAAATATTCTTGCTGGATATATAACTACTACTATAACTACGCTATCAAAAAACATTTTTTAACAGTTTTTTTGCAAACACTCCTAAAATGTTAGGGTACTATGTTAAAAAATGTTTCTGCTTAATGTTTTAAGAAGGTTGTGGCAGCATGCTTTTATAACATTTATACAGAACATTCTCCTACCATTAAAATGAACGTTCTGGGAACCAAATAAAAACTTCCCGCTAAAAACATTACCAGAACATTATGCTTAAATATTCCAAGAACGTATTTTGAGTAAGCAAAAATTCTAGCTGGATAACATTATAACTATGTTATAAACAAACATTTTTGAAATGTTTTTTTGCAAACATTCTTAAAATGATAGATCATCATGTTAAAAAAATGTTACTACTTAATGTTTTAAGAAGGTCATGACAGTATGTTTTTATAACATGTATACAGAACATTCTCCTACCATTAAAAGGAACGTTCTAGGAACTAAATAAAAACTTCCCGCTAAAAACATTACCAGAACATTGCCTGGTAACATTCCAATAATGTTCTTAGAACAAAAGCTGGGTTTTCCTGGGTCCGCTCATGACTCGTTCATCCTGGCGAATTCTGTCATCCCTACAGTCTTTCAGGGGGACCCCCCCTCTGGATGGGTGGCTGCTAGGTGACAACGGCTATCCACTGAAAACGTGGCTGATAATGCCATACATTACACCCACAACAAGAAGGCGTGTTTTCAGTAGTGCTCGGTCAGTCATCGAACGCACTTTTGGCCAGATCAAAATGCGTTTCAGATGTGTGAGACCGTTCAGGTGGTTCATTAACATACATTCTTCGTGGCATGTTGCGTTATACACAACATAGCTACACGCCGTGGATGCCACTTTGACCTCACGGAGGAGACATTACAGGACTTACGACAGAGAGAGGCCGAACTGCATGTGCCAAATCAGCAGGAAGAGCATCAGGGTGCATGGGAGAAGAGAGACCACCTGGCTGCACAGCCCTGTCCTTAAATGTGAGAATTTCCCTGTACATCCATTCACACATTTATGGTGTAAATTTACTCAATCACATTGAATATAGGCTACAACAAATCACCCAAAACAAATTATTGCAATGTTCAATTAATTTTATTTATTGACCCCCCCACCCCCCCGGTTAGCGACACCTCCACGCGTGTGGACCAAAACATCTGTTTCCTCCTAGGACATGTTTGGCTGTCTGACGCTGCTGCTGCCATGGCAAATTGAGTAAACTCTCATTACACCTTCGTGCGGCGCATTTAAGGGCGAGGAGAGGGGCCCATTTGATTGGTGTGATGTGAATCGGCTGTGTAAAACCCACTCCACGCCTTCTCTCCTCCCTCTTTCCTACTTGCGCAGGTAGGAGGGACGGAGGAGGGAAAGAGGAGTAGCTGCACCTCGGCCTCGCCCGGTCTGCGAAACTAGAGGCCTATGTGTTTGCAGTGAAGACTGGTTCAACCCGTCTGCCTATTGGCAGCTATGAGAGTTGTCTCTCTGTCTTCTTATTGGTCTCCACCTTTCATATCCACAAACTGCATATTCTACTTCTCTGTCAGCTCAGCTGATGGTGGATGGTAGGATTTATTTAATGGGGCTGTGTTTTTCCTCACCTTTTCCAGTGTGCTTTTCAATAGTGATCTGCACCATTGACAGTCTATTATGTACCTGCACTGTATTAGAGCAGGCAGTGATGTTAACAGATTTTCAACATAGTGAGTCCCCATGACCTACAGGTGGTCATTTGAGACAGTCTCCCACAAAAATTGTGTTTTTTGACAAATTGTATCATTAAATTGGTGTTTGATCTTACATGATCTTACAAAATTACAGTGTTTAAATAATGTTGTTTTTTTTTTTTTGGTCATGTATATTGTTTTTTATATAGAAATAAACTGTAGGCCTATTAAATTTTGCAAATTCATTTGGTAGCCTTTCCAGATAGTAATATTTACAACTGGAAGGGGTGCTCAGAGAGCAATGGCTGCCACCCATGAATGCATTTAGCCAGTGTGTGCAGTGTGTAAGTGGACAGAATGTTAAAGCCGGGGCTGTGCTCACCTCTAAAGGTTAAAGTTTAAGTCCCAATGATTGTCAGACACCTGAGTGTGTGAAATTCATTCTCTGCATTTGACCCATCCCCCGGGGGGATGGGTCAAATGAGCAGTCAAATCTGAAAATCAGTCCAGTAGTTTTCACATTATCCTGCTAACAGATGTACGGATGTAGGTACAGATATATGTACAGTACAGGCCAAAAGTTTGGACACACCTTCTCATTCAATGCGTTTTCTTTATTTTCATGACTATTTACATTGTAGATTCTCACTGAAGGCATCAAAACTATGAATGAACACATGTGGAGTTATGTACTTAACAAAAAAAGGTGAAATAACTGAAAACATGTTTTATATTCTAGTTTCTTCAAAATAGCCACCCTTTGCTCTGATTACTGCTTTGCACACTCTTGGCATTCTCTCCATGAGCTTCAAGAGGTAGTCACCTGAAATGGTTTTCCAACAGTCTTGAAGGAGTTCCCAGAGGTGTTTAGCACTTGTTGGCCCGTTTGCCTTCACTCTGCGGTCCAGCTCACCCCAAACCATCTGGATTGGGTTCAGGTCCGGTGACTGTGGAGGCCAGGTCATCTGCCGCAGCACTCCATCACTCTCCTTCTTGGTCAAATAGCCCTTACACAGCCTGGAGGTGTGTTTGGGGTCATTGTCCTGTTGAAAAATAAATGATCGTCCAACTAAACGCAAACCGGATGGGATGGCATGTCGCTGCAGGATGCTGTGGTAGCCATGCTGGTTCAGTGTGCCTTCAATTTTGAATAAATCCCCAACAGTGTCACCAGCAAAACACCCCCACACCATCACACCTCCTCCTCCATGCTTCACAGTGGGAACCAGGCATGTGGAATCCACCTTTTCTGCGTCTCACAAAGACACGGCGGTTGGAACCAAAGATCTCAAATTTGGACTCATCAGACCAAAGCACAGATTTCCACTGGTCTAATGTCCATTCCTTGTGTTTCTTGGCCCAAACAAATCTCTTCTGCTTGTTGCCTCTCCTTAGCAGTGGTTTCCTAGCAGCTATTTGACCATGAAGGCCTGATTCGCACAGTCTCCTCTTAACAGTTGTTCTAGAGATGGGTCTGCTGCTAGAACTCTGTGTGGCATTCATCTGGTCTCTGATCTGAGCTGCTGTTAACTTGCGATTTCTGAGGCTGGTGACTCGGATGAACTTATCCTCAGAAGCAGAGGTGACTCTTGGTCTTCCTTTCCTGGGTCGGTCCTCATGTGTGCCAGTTTCGTTGTAGCGCTTGATGGTTTTTGCGACTCCACTTGGGGACACATTTAAAGTTTTTGCAATTTTCCAGACTGACTGACCTTCATTTCTTAAAGTAATGATGGCCACTCGTTTTTCTTTAGTTAGCTGATTGGTTCTTGCCATAATATGAATTTTAACAGTTGTCCAATAGGGCTGTCGGCTGTGTATTAACCTGACTTCTGCACAACACAACTGATGGTCCCAACCCCATTGATAAAGCAAGAAATTCCACTAATTAACCCTGATAAGGCACACCTGTGAAGTGGAAACCATTTCAGGTGACTACCTCTTGAAGCTCATGGAGAGAATGCCAAGAGTGTGCAAAGCAGTAATCAGAGCAAAGGGTGGCTATTTTGAAGAAACTAGAATATAAAACATGTTTTCAGTTATTTCACCTTTTTTTGTTAAGTACATAACTCCACATGTGTTCATTCATAGTTTTGATGCCTTCAGTGAGAATCTACAATGTAAATAGTCATGAAAATAAAGAAAACGCATTGAATGAGAAGGTGTGGCCAAACTTTTGGCCTGTACTGTACGTGCACATGCTGCTGAAAACATAACCTCTCGTCCTCCAGATTAGGCCTACTATTTGGCTTCCTCCCTGTCGCATCCTGGGCCCTCTGATTTGTGAATGCACATTATAAATGCTTCTCTCCCAGTTACGCCAATGAAAAGCTAAAGCTCTTTGTTGCCACGAGTGGGCAGTAGGCTATTTATATGCAGGAGATAGGCCTGTATTTCCATCCTTATTTTTTATGAGAATTTAAATGCATTAATCACTTTTCAATCACTCTAATAATTTAATTAAATTGGGCACAGTTTTATCAAGCAATCAATCAATAGGTATAAATAAATAAATAAAATGTAAATCTGACTTTACAGCAAAAATGATTGAACTCATTGTAGAGTTTGTTTCTACTCTTTCATTTTTCCTTGTTTACATGTTCCCTTTAACATAATTTGTATCTATCATAAATTCAATATTGATCAGAAATGATAGCCTACATTTGTGTGCAGATGTTCCAATTTATTATCAACATGGCTCGGGGATTCAACCAGGCCTATCTTTAGGGCAATGGATAGTGGATTTAGATATATATATATATGTGTATATATATATATATATATATATATATATATATATATATATATATATATATATTTATATATATATGTATAATATAATACTGTCCCTACCACCCCCTGAGTCCCTGAGTAACTGGGTTAACTGTCCCAGGGAGAGCAGACACACTGTGGACTCCTATGTGACCTACCAGCAAAAATTAACACTGGCATCAACTGATAGTCTAGGAAATCAACATTATGTGTTTGTATGTGGCATAACTAAAACAGTATGGTAGGAGAACAATAACAAAAAGCCAAACATATACTTACACGTTTCAAAATTGTGAATATGTGAGGAACATTCAGAAGGTCTGAGTCTGAATATGAAGAGGGTGTGGCTGAGTATGTTAAATGGCATAGGCATAGCTGCTCTCTAAATCACCAAAAAGGCAATGCCCCAACTGTCGCCCTGTCCCAACCGACCCCGCCTTTGCCTACAATGCAGGACGTCCTGCTTACTTGACACTCACAGAAGCCTGTATAGTTTATTTGCTTTTTATCTGTTTGTCCAGAACTGTAACTGGTGAATGTGCTTATTTTCATGATCCATGCTTTAAACATATATCTAATTATTTTATGACATTTCGCATACTGTACACCTCACATGTACACATATACCATAAATGTCATATAATGTAACATCTATATATTGAGATAATGATTTTAACATGTGACCTTAATGTAACTGTAACCAGTTACAGATACCGAGAAAACATATGGAATTAGATTACAGTTACTAATCAAAATGTTGGTGATCACAAAGGGTTACATCCAAATGTATTCTTTTCAGTGAAAGATTTCTATGTAGAATCAAAATTTAATTTGGTTGCTTTGCATCTTTTTCATTGTGCAGGAATTACTGTCTTTAGCAGAGCTGTTTCTGGACATTTTTTAGATTTATTGCCCAGTTTGAAACATTTATTAGAAAAGTAATCAAAATGTAATGTACAGTTACTTTACTTTGAAGTAATTAAAAAAGCTACAATACTTATTACATTTTTAACAGGGTAAGTAATCTAAAACTTATTACATTTCAAAATGAACCTTCTCCACACTGCCTCCACATACCTGTGTATGAATGTACAGTAGCTTTATTGTATAGTTATTCTAAATACTCATCTATGCAATTCCATTGAAGTAAGTAGTAGACTTATGGACCAACATAGGCCTTGTGGACCAACAGCATATTACCGGGTACTGTGTATGGTCCTAGTTTTGTTCAGTTTCCAGTTTAAGTTTTTGGTTTATCACTATTAATGTTTCTATTAATGTATTTCTTGCCAAAGGCAACCTATTTCAATGTCCCTTTCTTTTGTGTGTTTTAGTCCATTGAAATAGGGTTTAAACTGTCTGTAGATCAAGGCCTATTGGGTATGCAAATATATTATTACATGTTGCTCATTCTGTGGCACACAAATTACAAGCTCTCCACCACCACAGCTCATGATGGCCCATTTGCAGCACAACATGTTGCCTAAGCTCGTGAACAACCACACGCTGTGAGCTGAGGAGTTTCTATATGTGTATTCCTGCCAAGGCTGCTTTTCAAGCTTCTGTTTCCACAATAAGAAATGCTGCAGGGCACTGTCAAGATGGGACATGAACATTTCACTTGTTGTCCCTAAGCTTAAGGTCAAAGTAAAATACAGGCTTGTTTGGCTTATGTCAGCAGACAGAACCAAACCTTAATCAACACATTTAACATTAAGAACTTAGAAATAAAACAGCTTTTGGCAATGACTTTGTGACAGGTTTAAATGTTGTGTTTTGGTCCAAAAGCTACTGATTCTGCCTTTACTGACTTTACTTTTCACTCAAGTCTATCTATGGGGAAATATATTCGAGTTTTGCTTGTTTATTTGTTCATTTGTTTGGTTGGTTGGTTGGTTTATGTTCAGTCAGAGACAGCTACTTTCAGAAACTTTGGTGGCTTCAGTGTGAAACCCTCAGCACTGGCAGCCTGAGGCATTTCACAGTCAGAGTACAAGTCTCATCTGGCACAGCAGCATCAGATCCCCGTTTACAATCAAATACAAGTTCCATCTTCTCTCACTTGACTCTGTCTGCTCCTAGCTGACAACATGAGTTCAGAAACACAACACACATCCGCCACCGATCAACGGATTAATGTTGCGCCGCCAGCACCGCTCGCCCACAGATTTGTAGTTACAGACTCATTATTGCGAACGCACATACCTGATCCTTCTCTTTCTTACTCCCAGCTTTTCCACCTCCTCCGTCCCTCTCTTTCTCTTGCTCCTTCATCCTGCTCCTCAGCCGCGTAGTCTGAACTCAAAGATCCCAATCAGCTGTGCGTCCTGCAGCTCCGCCCACAACCCCAGTCACACCGCCCCGCCTAACGAACAACTATCGCAGCCTCTCCCACTGTACACATATACTGTTCTGCTTACCAACAGAGGTGGAAGAAGCACTGAGACCTTTGACTCCGGTAAAAGTGTTAAAACCACATGATAAAAATACACATTACAAGAAATGGTCCTGCATTTTACATAATATAGCCTACTGTAATTTAGTTACATTTATAAGAGTGCATAATATATTTGAAAGTGATCAGGTTTTACATGTCAAATCTTCCTATGAAAAGTAACTAACTACAGTTGTCAGAATGTAACAAATGTAAGCTACAATATTTCCTTTTAAAATGTGGTTGAATAGACATATAAAACAGCAGAAAATTGAAATACTCAAGTAACTTACAAGTAACACTTTATATTAAGGTATTGTAATAAGCGTTAATTAAGATAGATAGAACTTTAATAAAACTTTACAGGAAATTAAAAATGTCACGGCAGCTTAATTACAAACAACACATAACATTCAAACCACAGAGTTACAAGTTAAAAAAATAAATAAATAAATAAATAAGATAAAAATTGACAAAAAGAGTCCCTTGTGTGATCTTGTCACCCAGCTGATGATTACACATATTAATGCTTAATAAGCACCAATTAACAGTTAATGTAATAATGTTTATTACCATAAATAAGACTATAAGTGTTAATTATAGCATGTTTCAATTATGCATATAGAGCATTATAAACATTTAATAGAAACTTGATAACAGTTTATCATAAATATTAATAAGATATCTATTTACATTAACTATGATTTATAAGGGTTAATTATAGAATAATAACCACATTTATTACTGGTTTATAAGACACTATAAGACCCTATCATATTAAATTAATAAGGTGTTATTAATAGGCCTAGTTAATAATGCATCTTTGCAGCTACTGCTGGATCTAAAGCAGGAACAGTGTCGTATAAAGGATAATAAATTATTAATATGCTCTCAGGGCTCGAAACTAAATGTAGAATATTTAAGTCAGGGTATGTGGATGCTGGACTGTAGGCATGGGGTGAACACTCTGGGTGTGCGTTCAGGCACAATGAAACACGTTGGGATCCAGGTTTCAGCTCATTTATTACAATAGGTGGTATTGCAGGGGGGGAATGGTAGCAATTGTGCAGCTGGTTTATATCTAGACAGAAACACACAACTTGTGTTATTATAAAATAAAATACAATCATCAAATGATAAGCAAATGATAAATGTATGACTGGAACTAAAGGAGTTAACATAATTGTCATTTTGGCTTAGCATCTTAGCAACATAAATACCACGAACATAAATGTACAATGCACAGAGAAACTCGCATATTACGCAGTTTCACAATGGCTGCCAAAGGGTTAGCTGCTCTGTGGGAAGGCTGCTGCTGCTCCTGCTGCTGCTGCTGGCAGGAGAAAAGATTCACACCTGATGCCAATATATAGGCTCTGCCCAACCTTGCTCCTCCTACTTCCTGCTCACACAGTTCCTTCTTCCTGCTCATCAAAGTTCCTCCTCCCTCCTGCTCTTCAGTACAGCCGCCCCTCGCATATGATATTCATATTTGATTTCCGTGAGGAGCATTAGGGGGTGTAGTGTCCTCTTCCGGGATAGCAGGTAAGGCAATCGATCTACATACTGGGTGCTTATAATGTTGACCTCTACTACACAAACTTTACCGTCTTGACTTGGTAGGAGACGTTGGACCCTTCCTATGGGCCAGAGGGCTTGTGGCAGCTGTGGGTCGATTACCATGATCACGGTGGATATGGCAAGGTTGGGGTTGGGGTGAGAAATTTCTGCCTTAGCTGCAGGGTAGGGAGGTAGTATTTGATGTACTGAGCACAGAAGTGGTCGGCCAGAACTTGACTGTGGCGCCATTAAGCATTGCTTGAAATCTGGCCTGCCTATTGATAAGCTAAAATTTACTCACATGCGTAACAAAGTAGTACATCCCTTGAGAAAGGCCAAAGCAAATTTTTTTATTTCCATAATCGAGGGTGCAAAGGGCAACGGGAAGAAGGTGTGGCAAACTTTGAATAAACTATTAGGTAAGGATATCAAACACAAAACAAACACTCTTGAACTAAAAATTGATAATGTTATGGTGAAAGATCCCTCTCGCCCGATGTCAGCTGGGTAGGCTCCAGCCCCCCCACGACCCTCAAGAGGATGAAGCGGTTAGAAGATGAATGAATGAAGATGGTGAAAGATCCTGCAAGAATTGCAACCACTTTTAACAATTATTTTTTAGACAGTGTGACCGAAATAACAAGACTTTTTACTCCTTCAACTATTGTACGCCTCTTGATCAGTGATGTGCAGGCCATTTTTCAGCTGGCAAACATAACAGAGACAGAAGTCACAAAGATCATTTGAGCACTCAAATGTTCCAAAACAAAAGATGTACACGGTATCGACACAAACTTCATAAAGACACATTCTCATGCATTACTCAAACCCATTACCCACTTGGTTAACTTATCAATTAACCAAAACAAAGTCCCGCCAGCCTGGAAGGTGGCCACGGTGACTCCCATTTTTAAATCTGGCTCCAAAACACAGGAGGCCAACTACAGACCAATCAGTATATTGCCAATTGTTTCCAAGGTAGCTGAGAAATGGGTAGCGAATCAACTGATCAAACATCTGGACGAAGGTCTCACTCCATTACATCCTATGCAGTTTGGCTTCAGACCTTCACACCATTCCACTGAGTCAGCCAATTGTATGTTCACTGAAGAAAAAAAAAAAAAGAAAAGAAAAAAAGAAAAAAAAAGTGTCTGTTGGATAAATCCCCATGTGTTGGTGCTGTATTTCTTGACCTTAAGAAGGCATTTGACACCGTCGACCACCAGGTACTCTTAAACAAGCTCACATTTTTCAACTTCTCTGATAACACCATGCAATGGTACAAATCATATCTGTCAAGCAGACCTCAATGTGTAACTGTCGACGGGATCAAATCGCCTTTTCACACTACAACAGTTGGTGTCTCTCAGGGTTCGATCCTTGCGCCTTCGTTATTTTCACTGTACATAAACGACCTCCCAGATGTGTGCCCAGACCTTAATGTCCAGATATATGCGGACAACGCAGTCATTTTCTCACACGGTCCAAACTCTGTCATTACCTCCAACAAACTCACAAATGCTTTAACTAAGGTACAAGACTGGCTTAATAACAACTGCCTTATGCTCAACACAAAAAAATGGTATGTATATCATTCACAAAGCAACTAGTAGTGCAGAACAGATCCAACGTATTCATAGGAGAAGAGGAACTTGAATTGGTAACCCAATTCAAGTACCTTGGTATCACATTAGATACGAATCTCACATTTAAGAAACACATCAAAAAAGTGTCCAACATGATAAGATTCAGCCTGCAAAATTTTTAACAAATTAGGCCCCTCATCTCGTCTGATGCTGCTAAATCTTATCTCCACTGCATGATTCTGTCTCATGTTGAGTACTGTTTTGTGATATGGTCGTTTGCTGCCACACTGAAACCTATGGAACAACTCTACAAAAAAGCCATCAAGGTATTCACCAAAAAACCATATTCCTCACATCACTGTCCAATTCTTGCAAGGTACAATTTTTCGAGTTTTGATCATTTTAAAACTTTTAAATACAGCTGCCTCATCTATAAAACTCTCAACGGGCTGGCTTCTCCCCCGCTGGAGGATTTTTTTAAATGGAGAGACAACACGCTCAGTACCAGAACTGCCTCCAGAGGGGACTGCGAGGTGCAGTTCAGACGACCCTTTATAGGCCAAAATTCCCTTACTGTAAAGGGCAGTGCAGGTTGGAACGGTCTCCCAACCTCAATCAGAGACAGTCCCACTCTCACTACTTTCAAAAAACAGCTTAAAGGATGGCTATTGACTCATCAAATCTGCACCCATTGATGAAACATTGATCAGCCATCTCATACAGTTTTCTACTGTAGCCCCTTGTTGAATCTGTTGTATAACTGCTGCTAATATTGTTGTGCACTTTATATGTTGTTGATTTAACTGTTATTTATGGTATGTCTGTCTGTCTTTTAATGTGAGGACTATGGATGGAAATTAGCTTCTAGCTAAATCTGGCATATTTACATGACGTCATGTATTTCTACCGATTGTTCATTAATATGCACTGTCCTCTCCAAATAAACAATAAATGAAAAAATCTACGGTTGGACAAGAGTTCTGTGTCTCTGTATATGACTTGTGGAAGGGAAGCATCCAGCCGCCCCATGAGAAGAAAATTTAGTCCAGGGGCCAAGGGGCTAATTTTCACAAATTGGTATCACTTAAAGGGACCAAACAATTTTGGTATTTTTGACTTCCTCTATGTCTCTAGTTTACATTTTGGTATGATAGACTTGCCTTTCTAGTAGCTTAATAAATTTGATGATCTTTGGGTCCTCCCCAAAATTGAAAATAGTCAAAATTGAGGCTTCTCCAAAAGGGACAGTACAACACTACAAATAGGGTGAAAAATTAACTAATAGATATTCCCATGTAACTTGCCCAGTTGATCACTCATATTAAGACAAGTATTTTTTGTATTACAAATTTTCTGAGATATTTTATTTAAATATGCACCAATTTTGTTAATGAAGACAATCACAAGGAGTGGAAATTGATTACGCAGTTACTGTGCTAACACTCAGTGTTACTGTAGCCTACAGTAGGCCTACTAGCACTGCCCATTTGCTATTTGACCCATAACTAGGAGGCAACGGGAGTGCTACCGCTTGCCTAAGGCGGACTCCCAGGCTAGCAGAGGGAAGGAGGTGCCTTATTTCTCCATTGTAGGCCGTCCTAAAATAGGGGGAGCCACCTGCTGCCCTCATCCTAACTAACACTACTATATAGCTACTATACTGACTTTCGCGCTAACTGTATAGGAAACTGTTTGGGCTTAACAATACAGACCAGTGAACAGTGATAACATGTCTTTGGGGTCATCAGGTGGGAAACTCCTTTCATCCTTTCATAGGCTTCTTCCACTGAGTCTTCCCAAGGAACTGTCAGCTCAATGAAATAAACTATCCGTTGATTCACCGACCACAACGTTGTCAGGCCTCTGCTTGGTACAAAGTATTTATTTTGATGTAGTTTTTTTTTTTTTTTTTTATCTTTGCTGTAAGGCGACCTCGAGTGGCTTGAAAGGCGCCCTAACAAATAAAATGTATTATTATTATTATTATTATTATTATTATTATGGGGGAACAACAAGCTTTCCCCCTAAATCTACTTGCATTTCCCAATCACAAGCACCTTCTAGGCATCCACACCCTTGCCTCCTTACTAACTTATCCCTTCTGTATTTCTCCCTCACACAGACAAACTGCATTGCTAAACTCCTATTCTTAAAACCCTCTGAATTTACCTGTCTTCATTTCCCTTCGATGCCTGCAGCTAAATTTTTCAACACCTGGTTATGTCGCCATGTATATCGGCCTTGTGACAAGCTAACTTTACAGCCTGACAAAATATGCTTTAAGGTTGCGGTACCTGAACACAATGGGCATGATGGGTCCCCATTTACCCACAGTTTTAGGTTCTGGGGGGTTGGTAACACATCATATGTAGCCCCTGCCAGGAATCTAATACGATTCTCCTCCATACTCCACAGGTCCCTCCAACTAAGCTTCCTCTTCTCTACACTTTCCCAATTCAACCACTGTCCCTGCTTAGCCTGTGCCACTACCTTTGCACCCCTTAATATCTCCTCCTGTCTACGTATCTGTTCCACAACCAGCTTTCTTTTATGTTTGAGACCTGCTTTATTCCATACCGGTTTGCCTGAGCCAAGCCCCAGGCCTCCCCGGCCAAACTGAACATTACCTACAATCTCTGCATGCCTAAGAGCTGCCTCTGCCTCCTGAACTGCCAATCTTGGGTTCCACTTCCTCCCCTTGGTTAGATTTGGAACCACACTCCTAACTACCACGTCCTTACTCCCAGATAACAAGAGCTCTGTCCTGACCTGGGTACATTTAAATTTCTCCGTTAAACTAGATACTGGCAGCTGAAGTATCCCTTTTCCATACAATGCATCACTACTTACAACCACTTCCTAATATAGGAGCTAACCAACCTTTCAATTCTCTCCACAACGGATATTGGAATTTCAAAAATTGGCCACATTAACCTAGGATATAGCCCAAATTGTGAACACCACAACTTCAACTTTCCTGGAAGTTCTGATTTATCTATTCTATCCAATCCTTCCGCCACATCTTTTCTAAATTTCACCACCTGTTCCTCATCATTCAACTCCACATTGTACCACCTACCTAAGCTTTTTACTGACTTTTCCCTAATTGTTGGGATTTCCTCATCATCTTTGACAAACTTCCTGTCACTTAACTTCCCTCTACGTATCGAGATGCTTCTAGACTTACAAGGCTTGATCTTCATGCTGGCCCACTTAAGGTTCTTATTTACCTTCTCTAGTAGCCTCTTTGTACATGGCATGGTTGTGGTCACCAGTATCATGTCATCCATGTAAGCCCTAACTGGTGGAAGATGCAACCCATTCTGCCGTCTCTCCCCACCTACCACCCATTTAGAAGCCCTGATGATTACTTCATCGCCATAGTAAATGCTAATGGAGAAATTGTACACCTTGCCATGATGCCTATTTCTAGCCTCTGCCAACCTGTTGTGAAACCTGCCATATTTAGACACATCCTAATATCCTGAAAATATGCCTTCACTAAGTTAACAACTACCTGTGGCACTTTGAAGTAGTCAAAAGCCCTCCAAATGAGGCTATGCGGTACTGAACCAAACGCATTTGCAAGATCTAAAAATATTACATGCAGGTCCCTTTTCTTAATCTTCACTGCCTGAATCTGGTGCCAGATCATGCTAGTATGCTCTAAACACCTTGCAAAACCTGGTATTCCTGCCTTCTGCACCATAGTAGCTAGCTAATCTCTGCACTACTACAGTAAAGAAAATCTTTCCTTCTACATTCAAGAGAAAAATCATCCGAAATTGGCAAAGGTCCACAGACTCCTTCTGCTTAGGAATGAGGACACCCTCTGCCCTACGCCATGCTCTTGTGATAATTTGTTTCTCCCAAACTATTCTTAGCTGTTTCCACAAAAATTTAAGGATATCAGGTGCACTTTTATAAACCCGGTAGGGGACTCCATTAGGCCCTAGGGCCAAAGAAGCCTTTGCACGCCTGACCACCTCCTGAACTTCCTTCCACCAAGGTGGCCTGACATCCATCTCATGCTCTATCCCTCCTAATGGGGGGATATCCGGTGGAAAACCTACTATCCTATTCTTCTCTAAATCTGAATATGTATTTCTCAATTATTTTATTTTTTCTGCTTTGAGCTGCCCCCCCCCCCCCCTTCCTGGCTAAACAATCCTTTAACAAACTTAAAACTGTCTTTACATGTTCCTTCTTCCTCCTCTTTTTCCAGAGATGCTCTGCCCTTCTAAGAACTGCTAGCCTGCTTCTCAACTCCTCTTGCAGCACATTAATTCCCTCCCTTTCTTCTTCTGTAGCCTTTTTCCACTGATTTCTTAACTGTCTCCTTTCCTTAACTAACTTCTCTATTTCTCTTTGCCGCCTAGACTTACCTGACTGTACCCTCTCACTCCTCTTTCTCTCATACACCCCAAACCTCTCTGCACCATATGAGTAAATTATATCTCCCATCTTTTCTAACCTTTCTATTGCATTTTCTCTAAGCCTGCTTAACATTACTGACAAATCTCTATTAACTATCTCCCATTCTTTACTGCCATTTGCCCTAGGCCATCTAACTCTATCCCTTTTGCTCCATGGTTCTCTCTCTGACTGGCATACTGACCTCAGTGTCACCTGCATCCTCTCTTACCACTCCCTCTTCCTCCACCTCCTCCTCAGTGGCAGTGTTACTGATATCCTTCTACCTGTCGCTGGACTCGGAAATAAGGCACCTCCTTCCCTCTGCTAGCCTGGGAGTCCGCCTTAGCACAGTAACTGCGTAATCAATTTCCCCTCCTTGTGATTGTCTTCATTAACAAAATTGGTGCATATTTAAATAAAATATCTCAGAAAATTTGTAATACAAAAAATACTTGTCTTAATATGAGTGATCAACTGGGCAAGTTTCATGGAGATATCTATTAGTTAATTTTTCACCCTATTTGTAGTGTTTTGCTAGAGACCTGTAGAGAGATAAAAATGCCCAAATTGTTTGGTCCCCGTGGGTGATAGGGGCCTACCAAGTTGTGAAAACAATCCCTTTAGCCCCTGGACTAATAGGACCCTATTCTATTTGTCTGTTTGAAGTTCTGGCTGCACTAGTTACCTGTCAGGGGCTGGTGACATCAGATGGTGAGGTGAATAATCTAATAACCTACTTTTATGATAAGATGACATTCTTTGGCACATATAAATGCAATTTTGGGGTGATTTGCTTATTTACATTAATAATGGCAAACACATGTATACGTGCCTTTTGGATTTTTTATTCCTTATTCTATGTCCACTTATAATTCATGTGTGTTTAGGTGTATACATTTTTTAAAAGGAGCAAGGTACTGATGAAATCTTTGCTGCATTGTGTGCAGCAACTGTCTGTGAACATTCAGTCCAAATTTTGGTGACATTCTGATAATTATTTCCCGAGATTCATGTGATAAGGCAGACACTGTCCCTTTTGGAGAAGCCTCAATTTTGACTATTTTCAATTTTGGGGAGGACCCAAAAATCATCCAAAAAAATGTATTAAGCTACTAGATAGGCCTGTCTATCATACCAAAATGTAAACTAGAGACATAGAGGAAGTCAAAAATACCAAAATTGTTTGGTCCCTTGAAGTAATACCAAAATCTGCCTTGGCCCCTGGACTATTAGGGGTGACTGGATCTGGGTCGGCAATATCAGAGGACACATATCCAAGGGGCTTGGCATTCAGAATTTCCTCCACCTCTGTGAGGACTGTTCTTAGTACCTCGTCTGTGACAGTTTCACCTCCCAGGGCTGCGCGCAGGGCAGTCTTGATGGCTCGCACCTCTCTCTCCCAAGTTCCTCCAAAGTGGGGGGCATGAGGTGGGTTGTGGATGAAGCAGGCTTTGTATTTGGATAGATGTTCTTGCAGTATTGGGCTGTATTGGGTAAAAGCCTCCTGCAGCTGTCTCTCACCACCAATGAAATGTGTGCCTTGGCTGGAGATGAGTTCATAAGGGCAGCCGCGGCGGCTCGCGAAACAGCGGAATGCCATAAGGAAACTGTCAGAATCTAGCCGAGCCAAGGTCTCGAGATGGATGCAGCGGGTGGTCTGGCACTTAAAGAGGATTCCCCACCTTTTCTCATGACGACGGCCAACCTTGACCGTAAAGGGCCCAAAACAGTCCATGCCAGTTGCAAAGAAGGGGGGCTTAAAAAGGCGGAGTCGTGACGGGGGTAAGTCAGCCATTTTGGGGATGACAGGTTTCCCTTTCAGTTTCCTGCAGTCTAGGCAGGGCAGCTGATGCTTCCGGATGGCTTGGCGTCCTCTAAGGATCCAGTAGTGCTGGCGAATTCCAGCGAACATTTCTCAGGACCAGGATGGAGAAGTTTACGGTCATATTCTCCTATGAGAAGCTGTGTGACAGTGTGCTTAGGATCTAACACTACAGGATGCATGGTACAGAGCTCAAGATCTTTACTTCCTCTTAGGCATCCTTCCACATGGATTAGATTAGTAGCAGGATCAAACTCAGGTGCAAGGGTACAAAGGCGGCTGTCTTTGTGAATAGGCTTATCTGACTGGAGCAATAGGTACTCATCTGGAAAACTCTGCTGCTGAGCATGTCGCAGGAGAAGGTTTTCAACCTCAGCATGTTCAGGGGGATTGGAGGGAGGAGTCTGTGTACTGTGGAGGTTATGGGCCATAGCATCCACAAGGTCATTCCAGGATTTGAAGACTGTGATGTCATCGGGAATGAAGTTTGAGGGTGTATGGATGTGGCCGCAGAATGCTGATTTCCGTAGTTCACATGCAGCTACTTCCAGGGCACTAGGGGGTTGCATGGGCCACTGATCTGATGGCAGATTCAGGAAGGGAGGTCCGGTGGCCCAGTGATTGGGAGCTACTAGGTCAAGCAGCCTCTTGCCTCGGGTAAGATCATCTGCTGGATTCAGGGGGGATGAAACATACCTCCAATCCACAGGGTTGGTGAGCTCTAAGATTTCCGTTATCCGGTTGGCAACGAACATTTTGTAGCGGCAAGTCTCTGAGATGATCCAAGTGAGTACTGTAGTGGAGTCTGACCAGAGGACTGTGTGGTTGAAGGGAAGGGTAAGTTCTGATCGGAGCAGTTGGGCCATCTGAGCTCCAGATAGAGCAGCACATAATTTGAGGCGAGGCATTGTCAGCTGACGTTTAGGTGCTAATCTTGAGCAGGCCATGACGAAGGCCAGGTAGGTATGTCCCTGTTCATTCACTTCCCTCAGGTAAGCCACAGAGCCATATGCCTTTTCTGAGGCATCGCAGAATACATACAACTCCCTTGTTGTAATAACCTTGTCTGATGGGCTGTAGCAGTGTGGGATTTTGATCTTATCCATATTGGGAAGTTCTTCCTCCCAGGTCTTCCAGGTTGACTTCATGTTTGCTGGGAGGTCCCACTCCCGCTCCTTCAACCACAGCTGTTGCACCAGAATCTTTGCTCAGGTGATGAAAGGGGTGAGGAAGCCAAGAGGATCATACTGGCTGGCTAGGACTTTGTAAATAGTCCAAAGAGTCAGGGAAAAGTACTCGAGTGATCGATACCTGTAACCAAGGCTGTCTGAAGAACAGTGCCAGACCAGTCCCAGGGTTCCTTCTTGGGGTTCTGTGCAGTTCTCATTCAGCCAAAGCTTGGAGGAGGCAGACCGAGCATGTGGGGGCAGATGTTGGACAACCGCAGAACTATTGCTGGCCCACTGTCGGATCTCAAATCCACCTATGGCCAGGAGGGTACAGATTTGTTCCAGAAGTTCCTTAGCCTCATGAACAGAAGGGAGGCTATGTAGACAGTTGTCCACATAGAAGGACTGAAGGACAGACTGCAGGACATCCTTGTTACCTGGCGGTAAACTCTTCACATGGTACTGTAAGGCATATATGGCACAACAGGGACTGCAAGTGGTACCAAAGGTAGAACCTGCCACTCATAGACACTGGCTGGGTCATCTTGTTCCGTGTGTCTCCAGATAAAACGGAGTAGGGGTTTGTCTTCTGGTAGGAGTCGGATCTGATGAAACATGAATTTGATGTCTCTGCTAATGGCATAACGGTGCTGCCTGAAGCACAGAAGGACACCAATTAGTGATGGGCCCAGAACTGGACCAGGAAGAAGGTATTCATTCAGACTGTGGCCTTGGTATTTGAAAGAACAGTTGAAGACGAGGCGATGTTTGCAATTATGCTCCATGAGAGGATGAGGGATGTACCAGGACTCACCGGACTGACTTTCTTCCTGAGTGGTGAGACGTTTAACATAGCCCTCCTGTACCAATTTCTCTATCTGATGCTCATAGATAGCGGCTCTATCAGGACTGCGGACTAACTGCCGCTCTGTGCGGCGAAGTGAGGCCATCACTGCTGACTTGGAGGCCTGCAAGGTCGGGGCAGTTTTGAGCCAAAGCATTGGAGTGGCATATCTGTTGACACCAGCCACGGTTACACGTGCCGTCTTGGATTCAAGCAGGGCCAGAGCTTCAAGGTCCTGCTTGGATCTAGTTATGGATTTGTTGCTCTGGAATGGGAGAACGTCGATCTGCCACAGCTTCTCCACATTGCGATGAAGATCTGACTGGACTGAGTAGGTCTCATGGAACAGGGTCTGGACTAGGTTTACTGATTCAGGATGAACAGAGTCACGGTTTTGGGAACTGACGGGAAGCAGGGAAGGACCCTGAAGAGCCCAGCCTAAACGGGTGTGTACAGCAGCAGGACCCTCGCCGTGACCAAGCAGCACTCTCTCAATGGGACACAGAAGATGGGGATGATCTGACCCAATAAGTAGAACAGGCTGAACCCTGTTGAATGGCTGGATGGGTAAGCCTTGCAGGTGCCTGAAGCAGCGGAAGACCTGCTTGGAATAGGTCTGCTCAGCCAAGCTGAGATGGGGAGAGGTGAAGGCTTCCTTAATAAGGAATTTCTTCCAAGGGTTTGAGGGGGATGAGATGTTGAAGGTCATCTTATTGCCTTCAAGGGTTTCAGTGCCTTGACGTACAGTTCGTAGAACAAGGGATTCTGCCACCCCATCAAGCTGAAGGTAAGACGCAGCAGTGGACAGTGGCATTGTTCTTTGGGAGCCATCATCAAGGATAGCGTAGGTCTCAAGCTCTTTACCTCTGTAGCTTAAGAGCACTTTAACCACCTTAAGAAGGACCTTTGGACTGTTGCAGGAGCGGATGAGGTAAGAGACTCCAGTAGGGGCTTTAGCTTGGTTAGCTTCATGCAGGATTCCGAGGTGCTTCCCACTGCATTTAGGACAGGGTTTCTTGAGGTCGCAGTGTAGGGCTCGGTGGTCACGGGCACACCGCCAGCAGCGGTTATTGGCACTGATCCAGTTTCTAATATCATCAGGAGTCAGCTGACGGAATTCAGGGCATACGCTCAGGTGGTGGTCTTTGGTGCCACAGTATGGACATGTGAGTTTGGATTTACTGCTTGCATCCTTCGGGGCAGAAGGTGTCCATGTGCTGCTTGCGCCATGTAATATGGTAGCTATGGGGTAGTTGGATTTAACTGGCGGTTTCCTTTCTCTTGTGTGTTGATTGCTTTGCTTCCACCGGCTATTGCTGACTTGTGATGTCACCATCTGACACTCCGCTTCAGCCTCCAACCAAGTTGCAATATCCACAAGGTTGTGTGTAGCACCAGGTTGGGTGGAATGTGAGCATAGTTGGCCACTTGTTCAGAGGGCAATTTAGCCAGAAGGTTCTGTACATGGGAAGCACAAGCTAACTCAGCTTGTCCTGCTGTGCTACCCAAAGACTGCAGCATACCCGCCAATGCACTAACTCTGCTGGCTAAGTCACTGAAGCCCTTAGGGTCACCAGCGCAGAGGGGCGGAAGAGCTTGGATGACACTGATTTCACTTACCAGTACCAACTGATGGGCCGTAACGCTGTTGAAGGGCAGCCAGCGCATAGGAGTAAGGGTATGGGCTGTGGGCATAAGAGAGAGCGAGGTGGCGAGCAGTATCGAGCTTCAGGTGATCAAGCAAAATATGATATTTAAAATGCTCAGGTTCCTCAGGGGATAGCAGGTTATTAAGGGCCATTTTAAGCATGGCAAACTCCTGTGGGTCATCATGAATGAAATGAGGGAACGATGGGCCTTCATGGTGTGGCCTAAAGGCAGCAGTCTGGTAAACGGGCCACGTCACAGGTGACACCAGGGGCTGGTGTTGCAGATAAGAGTAGAAGGGAGTAGCAGCTGCTTGCGAAGGTGGTGGCTGAGGAGGGATGCTTACTGCTGCAGATATGGGCTGAAGTGGAGGGACAGTACTCACCGCATGTGGTGGAGGGACAGAATGGGCCACAATTGGCACTTGTGGGGGTTGAGGAAGTAGAACAGCAGCAGTAGAAGCTTGAGTATGTTGAAGAAGGGGCATAGCACCAATAACTTAGAGGTGAGGAGGGACAAGGGCACTAGCAGCGCCTGGCACAATCAAAGCTGGAGGATGTGGGGCCCTCAGGTAAGGAAGCTGCAGGTTGGAGGACTCAACCAAAGGAGGCTGCACTGCCAGGTCAGCCACAGCAGGAGGTGCAGCAAATGAAGCTGAGAGGGCAGCAGGTGGGGGAACGGTCGGCATTGAAGCCAGAAAGAAGGTAACAGCAGGGCCTGTGAGCATATTTGGTTATGGTGAGGAAACAGTCTCTCTGGGGGGAGGCACATGCAAGGAAAAATTAGCCAAAGAGGCACTAGGGTGGATAGCCTCTATTAATCCTAATGACAGATTAGCTTGGGCTGCCGATGCTGAAGTGGGAGGCACTGTAGAGTTCATACGGTTATGCGGGTGTGCCACACTGGAAGCAGTGGGGTGGTGAAGGGAAGGGTTCAAATTCAAATTCTCTCACACACATTTTATTAGCAGTGATGGTGGCCTTTCTGAGTGCCTATTTTTTGGGGCGCAACAGCTGCGCCCTGAAATAATTGAGTTTTATTTTTGAAACTCAGCAGCGCACACTACATATCATGTCACGAGGACCAACCAATCCACTAGCACCTGGAGGAAGATCAGCTCTGCACTCAGGATTTTAGGTAAATAGGCTTTGATCCGGTGCTTGTTAGGGTTGTTTAACAACCTCAGGCGCAATGTGCTTTAGCCCTCTTGAAAGCTGTCACAGAACAGGCACAAGAGTTGCCATACTTCACGTTTTCCATAAGGTAAAAAAAAAACAAAACACCAGCATATGTACATCCCCTTACACAACTCGTGTTTCTGCGCTGTGAATTCCTTGTGTTGAGAAAAAACTTCAGCACAAAGCGCATCCCTGCTTTTTTCCCCCATTGTCAGATGATTTGAAAGGCGGGCCTTCTGTGATGTGATGGTGTTTGCTGACAGCCTATCACTCTTAACCAGAGCAACAGGTACAAGTACCCTCTGCCTGTCCATTTTAGGAACTAGATACTTATTGTGGAATTTAAAATAATGGCACAACTAAAAGACTCAGCAAGCATTTTTTTTTTTTTTTTTAAAAAAAGGTAGTGCGGTGCACCTCGTGCTTTGCAACCAGCAAAACACTTTGTGTGATCGAGGCCACCATTTCATCACTAGACTTAGTTAACCATAGCCATATTAAGTTATGTATATTGAGATGATTATGTGTGTAAGTATATGGCAGAGGTGGGACAAAGTCATTATTTCAGTCACAAATAAGTCTCAAAATATTACAATCAAATCAAGTCCTAAAACTTTGAGTGTTGAGTCTGAAATAAGTTGTGATGGGCTCTTAACCAGATGTAATGCAGTTTAATTAACAGAGAAATTCATTAAAGTTACAAAATTACAAATTCTTTTTTTCCAAATTTGTATAAATTTGGTAAAACAAGTTTGTTGGAAGCTGATGTATTGCTGTCTGAAATTTTTGACCTACATGTTTTGCATAGTGCAGTTCGATTTTGTTGTTGTTAAGTGCATATTGAAATCATCTTTGGTATCATTTTTTCATGGTTCTCTTCTGTAGCTTGATTGGATGCTGTCAGATTGGTTCAAACAAAGTGGATCTGGGGAATGAAGTGTTGATTTGCTGGGAATAAATGATGTTAATTTTATTCGATTCAGGGAATGACGGGAATTAACTTCCACACTTTTTAAATAACATACTTTTTAATCTTTGGGTTTGGAGGGAGGTATCAAGTATTTTCAAGTTGAAAGGCTTCAAGTGAAGTCCTTTTTTGATTTTGTAAAGTCAAGTCTAAAGTCATCAAATGCATTGCTCGAGTCTGACTCTGGTCTAAATCATGCGACTCAAGTCTGCACCTGTGGTATATGACCTGTTGTAGTAAACTCATGCACTCTTCCATAGCTCTATGCTAAGGCTTGGTGTTAACTGCCTGATCTGTCTCATATTTCATAATTTTGCAGTGTCCTCTCATCCTCACTATGGAGAGTTTGAGCTTCTACTATCTGGGCCAAGATTTAAGGCCAGGTCTTGCCGGGTGAATAATTCTTGTATCTCTCAGGCCACCAAACATAAATACTCATGACTCACCTAATGATTACAGTCCAGGGTAACTGGTTGGATTAAATGGCAATGGCTAAACACAGGCCTACTATACTGCCCTACAAAGCCTAAGTGCAGTAACTACAAAAAGGGTAAAACTGAGAAAAATGGCTTTAAAGTTTGGTTTTCAGACAGATTTTGTAGTTACTGCAAATTTTATACTGTTTTTTCTCTAAAACTAAGCAAAATTGAACTCTGAAACTTTGTCACAAGATAAAACAGATATCAAGGAGTTCA
Source organism: Epinephelus lanceolatus (assembly GCF_041903045.1). Classification (NCBI taxonomy): domain Eukaryota; kingdom Metazoa; phylum Chordata; class Actinopteri; order Perciformes; family Serranidae; genus Epinephelus; species Epinephelus lanceolatus. Next base: position 1,180,036 of record NC_135751.1, read on the forward strand.
TTTTTACTTATAACTCAATTCTGACCAAAAATGTAGTTACTGCACTTAGGCTTTGTAGGGCAGTATAGGTGTGTTTTATGTACACAAATCTCTGTGTTCTATGTTCTTCCTGGCTGCCAGGCACATTCCCCAGAGACAATGAAGTTAAAGATGGCGCCGTAGGCTCACTGCGAACAACACACGACTCTGTAGCTCCTCTTAAAAAGAAGTTAAAAAAGCAAAGAAAGTTCGTTCCTTGGTACAACTCTCAAACCCGTAAGTTAAAACAAATATTGCGAAAATTTGAAAGGAATTGGCGATTAACCAAACTGGAAGAATCTCGTTTAATCTGGACAGACAGTCTCAAAACTTATAAGAGGGGCCTCCGCAATGCCAGAGCATAGTTTGCTCTGGCATTGCGGAGGCCCCTCTTATTCAGCATTAATAGAAGACAATAAGAACAACCCCAGGTTTCTTTTCAGCACTGTAGCCAGGCTGACTGAGAGTCAAAGCTCTATTGAGCCTTGTATTCCTTTAGCCCTTAGCAGTAATGATTTTATGAGCTTTTTTAATGACAAAATTCTAACTATTAGAGGCAAAATTCATGACCTCCTGTCCTCAGATAGTACCTATCTTACCTCAAACACAGCTGTAAAACCTAATATATATTTAGATTGCTTCTCCCCAATTTCTCTTCAAGAATTGACTGCAGTGATTTCTTCATCTAAATCATCAACGTGTTTCTTAGACCCCATCCCAACTAGGCTACTTAAGGAGGTCTTTCCTTTAGTTAACACTCATATATTAGATATGATCAGTCTATCCTTATTAACAGGCTATGTACCACAGTCTTTTAAGGTAGCTGTAATTAAACCTCTACTAAAAAAGCCCACCCTGGATCCAGAGGTGTTAGCCAACTATAGACCAATATCTAATCTTCCCTTTATGTCAAAGATCCTTGAGAAAATAGTCGCAGACCAGCTGTGTGATTTTCTCCATGATAATAATTTATTTGAGGAATTTCAGTCAGGATTTAGAGTGCATCATAGCACTGAGACAGCACTAGTTAAAATTACAAATGACCTTCTGATTGCTTCAGACAAAGGACTTGTCTCTGTACTTGTTTTATTAGATCTTAGTGCGGCGTTTGACACAATTGACCATCAAATTCTAATGCAGAGACTGGATCACTAATTAGCCTAAAAGGTTCTGCGCTAAGCTGGTTTAAATCTTATTTATCTGATCGTTTTCAGTTCGTTGACGTTCATAATGAATCATCCTTACGTACCAAAGTTTGTTTTGGAGTTCCGCAAGGTTCTGTGCTCGGACCAATCCTATTTACTCTATATATGCTTCCTTTAGGTAACATCATTAGAAATCACTCTGTAAATTTCCATTGTTATGCGGATGATACACAGTTGTATTTATCAATGAAGCCAGAAGAAAGTAATCAATTAACTAAACTCCATAACTGCCTTAAAGACATAAAAACTTGGATGAGCACCAATTTCCTTATGTTAAATTCAGACAAAACTGAAGTTATTGTTCTTGGCCCCAAACAACTCAGAGACTCTTTATCTGATGACATAGTTTCTCTAGATGGCATTGCTCTGGCCTCTAGCACTACCGTAAGAAACCTCGGAGTAATATTTGATCAAGATTTGTCTTTTAATTCTCGTTTAAAACAAACCTCACGGCTTCTTCTCCGGAGCCTTTGTGCTCCACTGTCTCTCAGATTAATTCATATCGCAGTGGTGCCTGGACAGCGTGACGTGTGTGGTTGTGCTGCTGCTGTGGTCCTGCCAGATGCCTCCTGCTGCTGCCATCATTAGTCATTAGCCATACTTCTACTGTTATTATACACATGACTATTGTCACACATGTATACTGCCAGATATTAATACATACTTTCAACATATTGTACCACAGTAGCCAGAACTATAACTATAATATTATTACTTTCAATAATGTTGTTGTAAGCTACTGTCATTACCTGCATCTCTCTCTCTCTCTCTCTCTCTCTCTCTCTCTCTGTCTCATTGTGTCATACGGATTACTGTTAATTTATTATGCTGATCTGTTCTGTACGACATCTATTGCACATCTGTCTGTCCTGGAAGAGGGATCTCTCCTCAGTTGTTTTTTTCCCCGTTAAAGGTTTTTTTTGGGGGAGTTTTTCCTTATCCGCTGCGAGGGTCATAAGGACAGAGGGATGTCATATACTGTAAAGCCCTGTGAGGCAAATTGTGATTTGTGATATTGGGCTTTATAAATAAAATTGATTGATTGATTGATTAAAGAAGATTACAGATAAGCTTTACATTACATCCCATATCTTTTTTTTACCTTGTTTCCCTCAGTGTTAATTTTGTTGATGAAAGCTATGACGAAAATGTTTCGTAACCAACCTTTTTCGTAGCCAACAAAATCGAGACAATAATGAGCTAAAAATAGATCTTGATAATAAAAACTAAGATGAAATCTAAGTTTCATTTTTGCTGACAAGACAAGATGTGAAGAAAATGTTAGTGGTGGAAATATCAGACTCCAAACCACCCCAGTCCTTCCTCAAGATTACGATCTGATGAAACCTATAGAACCACATCATCTGCAAAGGCTGGGGTACTTTTTAATGCTTTGCAATGGGAATGCCACAAACAGCAGCAGTGTAACGTGGTGCTGGGAGTGAATTCTGTGCTGAGCACTGCTGGTTGGGTGTTTTTTTCTGAGTGTCCATAGATGTTCAACTTTAGGTAAAAATGTTGTGCTCGTTACTGTTACTTCAGCTTTTGGTGGAGGGACAAATGCCACTTTACATCTTACATGTGCAAGTGGTGAACAACAATGGAGAAGAAATCTATTATTGTTACTATACTGTATATGAATTAATATGTTTCCTCTCATGAACCAACACAAACCAGTGGGTCCGTCCTCTTTACCTGCATGTTTCAGTCTTCCCCTTATCCAAAGCAAGTACTCTACCTTGTGCCAACATGTTTACTTGTGTGGGTATTCAATATTACGGCAACCAGATGCAACCAACGTATCAGCTGAAAAAACGCAGTGCCTCCAAAATGTTCTCAGACTCTCCCAGGTGGGCCTTTACTGAAGGGCACCTAGCATTTTCAGCCAGAGGAAAAAGCTTTGGTGGACACAGGGCCCAAGTCCCGCCCCCTTTCACTCTGTGCTCCAATAACAGCTGAGCAAGCTTGGAACATGGCAGAACCTCAGTCAGCTTTCCCCTTTTCTGTTAAACTTTTATATGGTTTGTGCTATGGTTTGTCTATATTGAAAAATGAAATCAAAGTTTAAAAATAGTCACAATAGTCACATATATAGTCACAATCTTCACAGATACATTACACTGTATATTGTCACAGCTTAAGTTAATTAATGTTAGCAAAACACTAGCTAACATATAGCTTCATCAAGAAGAGTAAGGCTAAAGTCAGATCAGCAACATCAGCCAGGTTTGCTTCCTCCTTATTTCTGTGGTAATGTTTAAAAGATGTGGACACGGACAGACTGGTTGCTTGCTGACATATTTTTAACATGATCTGAATCATCCTCAGCTAGAAAAGATCAAGGCTATCGTTCCTTTGTTTATATCATCACTGAAATGCTAAGTGCCGCACTGAAGTAACTCGCTATCGTGAAAAAAAGATTAGGTCAGCACCATGGTCTGTGTAGTCTGAGGACTGGTGACAATGAACGCAGCTACATCTAGTTCTGAATAAACACAGGGATACTTTTAATCCACTATATAGGGTACAGTAATTCCCACTATACATTCGGACAACACCACAAAACGGCGAACTCACTATATAGTGGACTACATAAAGAGCAGTGAGAGATTTCGGACCCAGACTTTGTGAAGTCTGTCAGACCAAACAACAGTGACTAAGGGAGGTGGGACTTAGGAAGCGTCCATTCTGAGGTCCCCGAACCAGACGCTCTCCTCCCCCGCCCACACCTTGAGATCCTATTGGGTGCTTATAAAGCCTGCTGTAATTATTCACCCATGTATCAAAGGACAGTATAACTGCATTCACACACAAGCACAGCCCTGTCTCATTCAGCTGGATTGGTGTGTTAACCAGATGACTCTGGGCTTAATCTTTATTTACGCTTCAGGCCAAAGCTGCAAAAAGCATCATTTGTTCAGGATTATTAAAAGATCAATGCTAATGAAAGAACCACCGCCTGATTTATACGCTGTGAGGAAAACATTGAGTCACTCCTCTACAGGATCCCAGTGTGGATGAAATATATTCACATTAAAGTGTCGAGCACAACAGAGCGCCAGCACCATCACTACAAACCAGCAGATTAACTTAATTTGCAATGAAATCTTTTATACTGTAAACAGAGTAAATGTGGACAGTCCAGTTAGTATCCCATACTGCTTTATAAACATGGCCTCTATAGATAGGTTTATGTGTCAATAATAAATAGATTTTACAGCTGAATATTTTAATGCAATTATTTTTCTTAAGCACTGTTTTATTTCCTTTATCCACACACCTGCAGCACGTCTCTCTCCCTGTCTTCAGTGACAACAAATTACAGGTTATATGTTATATGATCATTATTTCTAACAGCTTTTGTCTTAGAAGAATAAATAACATAAACCATTAATACACCCCTGCCACATTCCAGGAAAGTGAACATGCTAGTGAGCAGTTAAGTGAAAGCCATTGCTCAGGATCAGTAATGTTGTGTTTTCAGTGTTCCCATGGATCCTTACAAAGTCTTAAAAGGTATTGAATTCACTGATCTAAAAATCTTCAAAGGTCTTAAACATGCTAAGATAATGAATGCTAAGTTGGAATTTTTTTAATGTTGCAATGTACTGTAAAATCTCAAAATAACTCTCTCTTTAAAAAAAAAAAAAGATTTACTAAATCCCTTTCACATTCAAGCTACAGCTGGTAATGTTTTCAGTATGCGCTGAAAAGGGTCACTTTATGCACACAGCACTAAATGAGACAGATACTCTGTGGAAAAATCACATTCCTCAGTATACTCTATTGCCTTCAAGCTTTACTGTATGTGAACAAAAGCATTCAGAGCTAAGGATTCTCAAAATGCAGCTGTCAATCATGTGAATTACATGTTATAGCTAAACAGTACACTAAAATCTGTTTCTGAAAACATTTGAGGTGAGAAATAGGCAATGCAGTGACAGAATCTTGATTCATATTTGATCAGCACTGCCTAGTATGACAGTTTGACCGCAGTTCACTAGCAGTGGTTGACACGAGTAACAACTACATCAGAGACTACTGAGCTCCGATTGGTTGTTCCTGCTGTGCTGTGATCAATTGTAGTGAATGCCATTAGAGGCAGTAAGAGCAGGAGGGACATGATTTTATCTTCACAGACTATCTGTTTCATGTTCTTCTCTCAGAATATATTGAAAGTTTCATCAGATATGACAGACATGACTGAAACCAGTCATGCCTGTTTAGGGCTCTGTGTATTTTGTACAAAAAGTTTTTCAAACTCAGCATGATGGGAATCCCAAATGCAGAGAGAGAAACACAAAATCACCAAGAAAACTCACCAACAAAGGGCAGGTATTTTTCAGTCCTGTTCTACCCTCCTTTCCGCCATCAGACAAAAACAGTTTAGTCAGGACCACTTCAGTCAAAGAAAACTTGATTTCCATTAGCAGTATTATATTTCTTGCCATGGCTCTGCTCTGGGGGCTCTTTCCTCGGGCCTACATGGAAAGCCTAAAGCAGAGAGAGCACACCTTTCTGCCCTTCCATACTCCTATGTGGAAAGTTTTAAGGCAGTGAGAGCAAACCTCCCTGCCCTTGCATGAGCGTACGTGGAAAGCCTCAGGCAGAGAGAGCGGCAGCAAAGACCCTCCAGGGAACAGAACAGAGTAAGACACAACATGAAAAGGCGGAGCTGGGGTGGAGGACGGTTGCAAAGTGGCTTGCAGAGGAGGGTCAAAGCAGTTTTAATAGGGGTGACCTGAATCAGATTTGCTAATTGAATCTAACTTGTGTTAAGCTGTAGGAGTCCTGGTTTGGTTCAACCAGAGAGCTCAAAGAGAGCCTGTGTGAGTTGAATGTGCTTCATGACACTACATGGAGAGGAATAAAGTGGACAGTCTGGGCCTGAAGCAGAATGGCCCTCTCCTGGGGACACTACAGTCCTGTAGTACACTACAGAGTTTCCTCAACACAAGTAAGTCACAAACACATTCTTCTCTCTGTAAAACTCTGGTTCTCACAGGTTTACACCAAATAACACTGAAATCAAAAAAACACACACAAACACACACTCTCACAACATCAAAGTGAGTTTTGAGGTGTAAACAAATGATACGTAATTTGTTTCTTGATCATCTAAGCTCAGAGGTCCATTTACAGTGGCATGCAAAAGTTTGGGCACCCCTTGTCAAAATTTCATTTACTGTGATTAGCTAAGAAAGTAAAAGATGAACTGATATCCATAAGGCAAAATGTTTAAAAGCAAAAGCATAGGTTTTTAAAAGCAAAAATATTTCAACAATATTTCAAGGGAGATTACTTTTCTATTTCAATCTTTTACAAATTCAAAATAACAGAAAGGAAAAGAGCCTGAAGCAAAAGTTTGGGCACCCTGCATGGTCCGTACTTAGTAGCGCTCCCTTTGGCAAGTATCACAGCTTCTAAACGCTTTTTGTAACTTAACTAAGTTTTAGCAGAGTGTTTCAGTTCTTGTTTTTGATATTTTCACCCATCCTTCTTGCAAAAGCCTGCTAGTTCTGTGAGATTCTTGGGCCGTCTTGCATGCACTGCTCTTATGAGGTCTATCCACAGATTATTAATGATGAGGTCGGGGGACTGTGAGGGCCATGGCAAAACCTTCAGCTTGTTCCTCTTGAGGTAGTCCATTGTGGATTTCGAGGTGTTTAGTATCATTGTCCTGTTGTAAAAGCCATCGGCTTTTCATCTTCAGCTTTTTTACAGATGATGTGATGTTTGTGTCCAGAATTTGCTGGAATTTACCTGAATCCATTCTTCCCTCTACCCGTCAAATGTTCCCTGTGCCACTGGCTACAAAACAAGCCCAAAGCATGATCGATCTACCCCTGTGTTTACCAGCTGGATAGGTGTTCTTTTCAAGAATTTCAAGTTTTTTTTTCTAACCTTTGCTTGTTGTATTCAAAAAGTTCTCTTTCAACCTCAGCAGTCCACAGGACCTATTTCCAAAAAACATCAGGCTTGTTTGTAGATGTTCCTTTGCAAACCGCTGATGCTGAATGTTGTGATGAGGACACAGGAGAAGTTTTCCTCTGATGACGCTTCCATGAAGGTCATATCACCAGTGTCAGTTATTGACAGTAAATATTGGAACAGCCTACCTCTTGCGATTAGTGAATGTCCCACATATTACGTTTTTAAAAGCAACTTGAAGAGATGGCTTAAGGCAAATAAGATGTACCTTGTTATGTAGTCATAACTAACCTGCTTGTAGCCTCCATCCTGCTTTTTCTATTGTTTCCTCGCTTTATGTGTGCTATCCAACCAGACCAAATAGATATGTGACCATCATGCTTAATCATGTTAAAGTGAACAATGTGCAATTAATATCATGGGCAACTGTGCAATTACTATGGGCAATATGCAATTAATAACAGCACAAAGCACTGTCTGTCTTTTGTTGGGGAACCATCTCAGGACGTGGTCTGGCTTGTATACTGGGATGTGCCGGTGACAAGACAAGCCTGTCCTTGTATACATACACACAACTTGTAATCTATGTATGCTAATTTGAGTGCAATAGCACCTGCACACACATTTGTGTGTTTATAGAAAATATACCACAAATTACCACGGTTTATAGAAAATATACCACAAATTTTATTTCAACAACAATCAATGAAATCTAGCTGTTAAACTCAATAACTGCACTTGGGCCAAAAAAAGGGGAATGGATGGATGAGTGGACAGAGCTGGGGCTTACCACGGCGGACCAGAACCAATATCAAGGAGGAGGAGAAACTAAATCAAAACACCCGTGGCACCGCACACACACACACAACTGAGGATTTGTGAGCAAAACCCACCACCAGGGATTGCGTCGCCGCCTTGGGCCCGCAGCACCTGTCCACAAGGAGAGGGAGAATTAAAACAGGCCTCACAGTGAACAAACAGCTGCCTTAAAACACACATACATGCTCAACCACACACCCACACACACACACACACACACACACACACACACAAAAGCAACAATGAAGTAAATAAGAAAATGAACAAAAGAAACCAAAATACCATTAAACATATAATAACAAACTCAACAAATTTACATACAAAATAAATCACATGAACAGGAAGTCAGTTGATAAATCAATAAAAGCTAGTGGCAATGTAAGAGTCCAGACGCCAGAAGAGCTAAAAGGCCACGGGGAGTCAAAGGCCCAAACAACGCCACACAAACCCAAGGACCAAGACAGGGTCCAGGAGACCCAAACAGGCCACAAAGAGAAGAGCAGAGCCAAAACAGCAGCGCCGTCCAGGAAACGGTGGCAGTAAATTCAACCACTTCGAGCCTCACCGGCACAGCCTCACAGAGGGCCAGAGGAGAGATACTCTAGGGCTGCAGCACAAAATAACTACAATCAGCCAGGAGCGGAGAAACAGATCAAAGAGAAAAGAGGCGGACAACGCCGACTTACCACCTGGAGACACAACCACACCCAGGAGGGCTCCCAGCGGGGCAAACCCGGCCCCATGCCACCAACAGTCTGCCACACTGCGTCAAGAGGAAGATCGTGTCACCATTACCCAATCTGGCACATTAAATGGGAGAAGGAAGCAGCGGTGCACACCTTACCTGTGTGCTGCGAGAGGAAGTGTGCGCCTCAATGGCAGATGCGCCAACAAGCACTACAACACAGCCACGCCAGCTCCACCACACCTGTACAAGGCCCGACACACCAGGCCACAGCCACCACGGGGGACCAGCAGATCCGGGAAGGAGAGAGAGGGAGGCGCGCATGGTATGGCCACACTATATAGCAGTGCAGTGCGGCGCAGCGCCGCCCATCAATCAGTGCTTCAGATAAAATCAATACAGCACCCTACACAGTCAAACAGGTGTTTTGATTTGCCTTTCTAGCAATCCTATGAGCAGCTCTCTCAGAAAGTTTTCTTGGTCTTCCAGCCCTCAACCTGACCTCCACAGTTCCTGTTATTTCTTAATTAAATTACAAGTTGAGGAAACAGCTACCTGAAAATACTTTGATATCTTATCCTGCTTTGTGGGCATCAATTATTTTAGTTTTCAGTGTGCTAGGCAGTTACTTAGAGGAGGCCATAGCTCCTGATTGTTGGGACAAGGTCTCAGGAGTCAGAATACTTATAAAACTTTGAAATTTGCATCACCTGGCCTTCCCTAACAATGACTGTAAATAAGCCATAGTCCTAACAGGCTAATTATGGTCTGAGACTCTGGTTAAAGTTGTCTGAAAGCTCAAATGTCTTAGGGTGCCCAGACTTTTGCATGGTGCTCCTTTCCTTTTCATTTTGAGTCTCTTCTTGGTTGGTACAAGTTGAGTGACATTTTCCAGGTGAAGGCCAGGGGGCCCCCTGACACTTTGGGTCCCTGGGCCTGTGCCCAATAGACCCATTCAGTAATTCATCCATGGGTCTGACAGATTAGCTAAAACTGTCACCAGCTGGGTGCTCAGCACGGCTTGACAAATTCTGTACAGGCTTGGACTTAGAGGACTCAGGAGCTGGAGGGTTGAGGTTTACCTCAGACTTGTCTCTTAACTGACTTGACTACATTTTGTGCCCCTAAAGTCTAGTTCAGACCAAAGATTTGCAACAAGATTAGTTGAAACAGGTAACTACTTGCAATGTGCCATTCTGCAACATTGTAAAAACCTGCCGGATCACACCACTGCAACTAGATGAGACGGTCTATCATCTCTATGAAACAACTCTCTGTACTTTCATTCTGATTTCCAGTTTTTCAGGCTTATTTTGTGGCTCAATATAATTTGTAGCTTCTTAAGATATGAATGCGGATAGTGACAGTGAGATACTGGCTACAGCTGCGTTTGCAGTAGTGATCAAATGGCGAAAAACAGAAGCAAAACGAGCATCAGATGGACTGTATTCTTAATCAGTACACCACAATAATGTAAATAACCAACACCAATTAATCAGTCCATGAAAATGTGTGTGTGTGGGCAGGGCATAAGCACATACAGTGAGCAGCAGCAGGGACCCACCATCTGACACTGACACACCGTGAGGATGGAAACAGAGGGCTCTGCTTGGATGGAACATCTGCTGCAACAAAGCTAACACACTGTCTGCGGTCATTTTAACTTGACCAACGGACTTCACCACAAGCCGATTGACTGTTGAAACAGGTGACATGCTTTATGCTCTAAATGCTTTATGTTGCCGGTGATTTGACCAGCTGAGATAGCCAACTTGAGTCGAGCTCAGACCGGCTAGTTCACACCGCTGCAACTTTTCTCGGCAACATTTTAAAACAGTTTTGTTTCGTTGCGAATCTTTGATTTTAACTTGGCTTTATAAGTTCCACACAAACTTCCTGTCATTAAACCTAAGAAAATGACAGCCTTCCTCCAGTCATTTAGGTAAATGTAGAGTTACATTCTTATTGTTCTTTATATTAATGGTTAATATCAAATAGAAAAAACATTGTGATCTAGTTTAGCATGAATTAATTTCTTCTGTGGAAAGTAACATTCTGTAGCTCTGCAGTGTGTGTGTGTGTGTGTGTGTGTGTGTGTGTGTGTGTGTGTGTGCGTGTGTGGCTTTGGAGGCAACAATAGGAGATAAAGGAGACAGTACAGGAAACGGGCTGGATAACTCAGGAAACCTGTTTCCTGTTATTTTGCTCCCAGTAACCATGGGGGCAGTTATGGGTCATGTGACTGGCCTGGAGGCAGAGCTACATGGGCCACAAAACCAGCTCTATTTAGTCTCATGTCATCTGACAGCAACAAGTAATGAGCTTCCTCTGTGGCCATCACCTGAAAACCTTTGAAACTGAAAAGATTTTTTTCACTGACTTTGTTTACTCAGTGAAGACATATTCTAGTGACTGAATAAATATGCTCATGTTGGGATTCACTAGACCACAAATGTTTTGTCATTTGTTAAAATCTAAATGGGACATGTGAAGACCTCTCCCTTTGAGTCTTGCCATCTCAAATGGTAAGAGACCCCATGTTCTTTGCTCTTCAAACAAGGCACAGTTATATTGCCCTTCTCTCCTCAGGATGCCCCATTCTGTGACCAGTGAAAGACCAGTCTTCAAACTTGATTGGACAGTACTTTTACAGTGTCATGTGATTCTGTGATGTCACCGGGCAACTCTAGAAGCTCTGCTCCCTTCACTCTCAGTCTATCTCTTGCTCTTGGGCTCTGACCAGCTAAATCACTAAAGGGAGAGCAATTGCTCTACAGACTTTTACTCTCTTTCTCCTGGACCATGACCTGCACGCCCACAGCAGCGCCAGAACCTGGATACCAGCAAAGTCAGTATACCAAACACAAGGTTTGAAACTAACTTTCCAGCAACAAGGAGAACCAAGTTGAGTTAGCACCCCAGTGTCAATCTCTGCACAGACCCCGAGCAACCGGTTTCCTCGGATCTGCACCTCAAGAACAAGGACACAACAAAGACTGCACCTGGAACCACAGCTCTTTCCAGCCTTCCTTTTGCCTGCTTACAAAAGCTACACACCACAAAGCGGCTCTTTCTTCAGTCCATTCAAGGATTGATAATGTAACAACTGGGCATAGTTTTATCACAGCTGTACAGGTTAAGTAAGACTGTTTAACTTGTTGAATGTGATTTAATGCTGTTTACTGAGTTATTGTTGTGATTGTTTACAGTTAGGTTATTGGTTAGTTGGCTTCACCAAAGCTAAGTGAGGTTAGTTTGCAAGTCCTGCATGCAACTAAACATCCAGACCCTTTGCAAACCAGATCACATTTACATAGACTCACTTTCAAATTGGTTTTCAACAGAGCTATACCCCAAAGAGGCATCTCAAAGTGCCTGCTTTTTTTCCTTTGTCTTTGTCCTGACCACACAGCAAGGCAAGACCTTCCCCGATGTGAAGCCAGCTTTGATTCGGCCACTTTGTAGTTCTGTGTTTTCAGCCATTTTGTTTTGTAGGCCAAACCATTTGTTTCACACCCGCCTTTGTCTCTCTTGCACAGCATTATTTGTCATCATTGAAGGCAATGTCAAAACAGAGAGATATCGAGATGAAATTCTCCAACCAGTGGCAAACCCATATCTCACACACACACACGCACACACACACACGCTTGTGTATAGTTAGTTAGAATTTGTGTGTTTTGTTTTGCTTTGCTTCCTTTATGTATAACTATATTTTTGGAATCATACCTGCTGTCTGTTTAATGTTGCACAAGAGTGAATGAATAGTCAACCTCTGCTATGTCAAGATATCTGAAATCCTTCAGGCTTTACTATTAATGTGGTTATGGTTTAATTATTAATCAAAATTCCAAATTGATAGTTTAGTGAACTTTTTGAGACTGATATCACTAATTGGCTATTATTTTTCCCTTCTTGGGAATGGTGCCCCACAAGGTGATTTAATGTAAATTAAGTCACATCATTTAACATAATAATTGTCATTAATAATTATTAATAATTTCAGATAGCCAAATTGATACTTTAATTGGAGATCTAGTACAAGGTTAGGCCCATGGGCTTAAGTCTCAAAAAGGGTGCCGCCATGTAAAACATAGCACTGGTGCCTAGATCACAACATATTGGTGTTCCTGTGTGACACCTAGTATTGTTATAGATTTCCAAAATATAATATCCCTGCTTTCTGTAATACCATAGATTCCCTGCACTCATACAATGTGTGTACTACAGAGTAAAAAGATGTAAGTTATATATGTGTGTATGTCCTAAGCACAAAAAGTAAGGAAATTTGTGTTTGGTAGTTTATTTCTTTGTTGTAACAATGCTTCTTGGCAATAAATCTTATAACATTGGAAAGCCTGTTTATTTCCCTTTTAAATGGTGCCACATTGGTAAGGAACACGCATTTGTGGGATGAGCAGCAGAGCTGAGTATGTGGGTTGCGCCCATGAAAAATTTGCCAAATCTTCTCTGCCACTGCCAAACAGCTTTTTTTTTGCTGTTAACTCTTGTTTGGTGTCGTTTGGTGGATTGGATGATTGAAGTCTGAAGAAACAAGACATATTGGCAATTTAACAATTTAACAATTTATTCATTTAACAAACAGGAGCCTCAGTAGCATGTGGAAGAATCATACACAGCCACAACAGCCTGGTCACATACTGCTGTGGGATGGTATCCCATTCTTTAACCAACATTTGTCGCAAGTCAGCCAACATGGTTGTGTTGGTTACTCTGGCACAAACAGCGAGCCCAAGCTGATACCACAATTGTTCAATGGGGTTGAGGTCAGGACTGCTGGCAGGCCATTCTATCCTTTCCACTCCCAAATTCTGGAGGAAGTCTCTGATAACCCCTGATCTCGGGGTTGTCATCACGGAGGATGGAGTTCGGTCCCAGACTGTGGAGATATGGGATTGCCACTGGTTGCAGAATTTCATCGCAATATCTCTCTGCATTGAGATTACCTCCAATGATGACAAGCCTTGTTTTTCCAGTGAGGAAGATGCCACCCCACACCATCACACTGCCTCCAACAAAAGATGTTACTCTATCGGTGCAGCAATCATGATGGGGAGGCGGAGGGTACGCACAGCAGCAGCATGAAAAGACTGTGGGCAGAAAAAGAACCATATTTAAAATGAGGGGCAGTGAGATGATAGGCTGACAGAGAAGGTGTGTCACTGTGCTATTGGTTGATTGTAGATCAGTTTGTAGATCAGATTGTAGATCAGCTGTAGAACAGCTGATGACTCTGACGTGATGACATATTGCCGTAAGCGAGTTGTGTCATTTCTGGTGTTTCTGTGACAGCGTCTCTGTGCTGCTCTAGTGAATTCTACTAGCCTGCTTTCTGCTTTCTCACTTCAGTTGCTTTAACATCTACTTCAAGTCTTAACCCACACTAGTTCTGTTTAAGCACTTATAGCTCTCCTCCTTTTTACGACTTCCCTGCTAATCTCTTAGCTGTTGTTTGCACGTTACTAGCCTTGGTAGCTACATTAGCTTAACGGTTAGCGATGGCTTCTCCCTCTGCTCTTTCTTGCTCGGTGTGCCAAATGTTTAGCTATGCCTCTGCCTCTTTTAGCGACAGTAGTAATTGTAACAAGTGTAGTTTATTTGCTGCGTTGGAGGCGAGGCTTAGTGAATTAGAAGCGCGGCTCCGCACCATGGAAAACCATTCAGTAGCTGTGGTAGTTAGCCAGCCCCATGTAGCCGGTGTGGAGCCACATAGCATAGCCTCCGCTAGCGGTCCTCCGGTAACACCCGTTCAGCCGGGAGGTTGGGTAACTGTTCGCCAGAGGTGCAGCTCCAAGCTGAAGCCCACGGCTCACCACCAGCCTGTTCATGTTTCCAACCGCTTTTCCCCACTCAGCGACACACCCGCTAACGATAAAATTCTGGTTATTGGCTGCTCTATTCTGAGGAACGTGAAGTTAGCAACACCAGCGGCCATAGTCAAATGTATCCTTGGGGCCAGAGTGGGCGACACTGAATCAAATTTAAAACTGCTGGCTAAAGCTAAACATAGATTCAGTAAGATTGTTATTCACGTCGGCGGCAATGTCACCCGGTTACACCAATCGGTGGTCACTAAAATTAATATTGCCTCGGTGTGTGAATATGCAAAAACGATGTCGGACTCCGTAGTTTTCTCTGGACTCCTCCCAAATCTGACCACTGATGACATGTTTAGCCACATGTCATCATTTAATCGTTGGCTGTCCAGGTGGTGTCCAGCAAACAATGTGGGTTTCGTTAATAATTGGCAAACTTTCTGGGGAAAACCTGGTCTTATTAGGAGAGACGGCATTCATCCCACTTTGGATGGAGCTGCTGTCATTTCTAGGAACCTGGCATATTTTATTAGTAATTCAAATCCCTAACAACCCAAAGTTGAGATCAGGACTCAGAGTCGCAGTCCTATACGCTTCTCTGAGCTTCTACTGCATTTACCCACCCATAGTTTTCATAGTTTTATACAAACGGTGTCTGTCCCCCGACCACCTAAATTATTTAAATCTAAAATTAAACAAAGAGGAGTTGTGCATAACAACCTCATAAAAATTAAAACTTCTTCTGTGACAGAAAGACAAAACAGGAGAATTAAATGCGGACTGTTAAATATCAGGTCTTTATCGTCTAAAGCAGTGTTAGTAAACAAATTAATTTCAGATAATCATATTGATTTACTCAGTCTCACCGAAACCTGGCTGTGTCCAGATGAATATGTTAGTCTAAATGAATCCACTCCTCCCAGTCATAATAATACCCACATTCCTCGAGGCAGCGGCTGAGGAGGGGGAGTTGCAGCCATTTTTAACTCTAGTCTGTTAATCAGCCCTAAACCTATACTAGACTATAATTCATTTGAAAGCATCGGACCTTTTACATCCGACCTGGAAAACCTTGCAGCCACTTTCATTTGTTATAGTGTACCGTGCTCCTGGCCCGTATTCTGAATTTGTTTCTGAATTCTCAGAGTTTTTATCCAGTTTAGTTCTTAAATCAGATAAAGTTATTATTGTAGGCGATTTTAACATTCATGTCGACGTTGATAATTACTCCCTGGCTACCGCGTTTATTTCATTATTAGACTCCATTGGCTTCAGTCAGGGTGTACATGAACTGTTTTAACCATACCCTCGATCTAGTTCTGACGTATGGAATTGAAATTGATAACCTAACAGTCTTTCCACAGAATCCCTCGCTATCGGATCATTATTTGATTACTTTTGATTTCTTTTTACTCGATTACACGCCACTCAGCAACAGTTACTATACTAGATGTTTATCAGATAGTGCTGTCGCAAAATTTAAAGAAATGATTACTCCGTCGTTAAATTCAATACCAAGTCCTTCAGTAACAGAGGTTTCCCATGCCGACTTTAACCTCTCCCGAATTAATCATCTTGTCGATAGCGCCGTAGGCTCGCTGTGAACAACACACGACTCTGTAGCTCCTCTTAAAAAGACGTTAACAAAGCAAAGAAAGTTTGCTCCTTGGTATAACTCTCAAACCCGTAAGTTAAAACAAATATCGCGAAAATTTGAAAGGAATTGGCAATTAACCAAACTGGAAGAATCTCATTTAATCTGGGCAGACAGTCTCAAAACGTATAAGAGGGGCCTCCACAATGCCAGAGCAAACTATTACTCAGCATTAATAGAAGAAAACAAGAACAACCCCAGGTTTCTTTTCAGCACTGTAGCCAGGCTGACTGAGAGTCAAAGCTCTATTGAGCCTTGTATTCCTTTAGCCCTTAGCAGTAATGATTTTATGACAAAATTCTAACTATTAGAGGCAAAATTCATGACCTCCTGTCCTCAGATAGTACCTATCTTACCTCAAACACAGCTGTAAGACCTAATATATATTTAGACTGCTTCTCCCCAATTTCTCTTCAAGAATTGACCGCAGTGATTTCTTCATCTAAATCATCAACGTGTCTCTTAGACCCCATCCCAACTAGGCTACTTAAGGAGGTCTTACCTTTAGTTAACACTCATATATTAGATATGATCAATATATCCTTATTAACAGGCTATGTACCACAGTCTTTTAAGGTAGCTGTAATTAAACCTCTCCTAAAAAAGCCCACCCTGGATTCAGAGGTGTTAGCCAACTATAGACCAATATCTAATCTTCCCTTTATGTCAAAGATCCTTGAGAAAATAGTCGCAGACCAGCTGTGTGATTTTCTCCATGATAATAATTTATTTGAGGAATTTCAGTCAGGATTTAGAGTGCATCATAGCACTGAGACAGCACTAGCTAAAATTACAAATGACCTTCTGATTGCTTCAGACAAAGGACTTGTCTCTGTACTTGTTTTATTAGATCTTAGTGCGGTGTTTGACACAATTGACCATCAAATTCTGCTACAGAGAACACTTAATTGGCCTAAAAGGTTCTGCACTAAGCTGGTTTAAATCTTATTTATCTGATCGTTTTCAGTTCGTTGACGTTCATAATGAATCATCCTTAGGTACTAAAGTTTGTTTTGGAGTTCCGCAAGGTTCTGTGCTCGGACCAGTCCTATTTACTCTATATATGCATCCTTTAGGTAACATCATTAGAAATCATTCTGTAAATTTCCATTGTTATGCGGATGATACACAGTTGTATTTATCTATGAAGCCAGAAGAAAGTAATCAATTAACTAATCTTCATAATTGCCTTAAAGACATAAAAACCTGGATGAGCACCAATTTCCTGATGTTAAATTCAGACAAAACTGAAGTTATTGTTCTTGGCCCCAAACAACTCAGAGACTCTTTATCTGATGACATAGTTTCTCTAGATGGCATTGCTCTGGCCTCTAGCACTACCGTAAGAAACCTTGGAGTAACATTTGATCAAGATTTGTCTTTAAATTCTCAATTAAAACAAACCTCATGGACTGCATTTTTTCATCTGCGTAATATTGCGAAAATTAGGCCTATCTTGACCCGAAAAGATGCAGAAAAATTGGTCCACGATTTTGTTACCTCAAGGCTGGATTACTGTAACTCTCTATTATCAGGTAGCTCTAGTAAGTCCTTAAAAACTCTCCAGCTAATTCAGAATGCAGCAGCACGTGTACTAACAGGAACTAAGAAACAAGATCATATTTCTCCTGTTTTAGCTTCTCTGCACTGGCTCCCTGTAAAATCCAGAATTGAATTTAAAATCCTACTCTTAACTTATAAAGCTCTAAATGGTCACGCTCTGCCATATCTTAGAGAGCTCATAGTGCCATATTATCCCACCAGAACACTGCGCTCAGAGAATGCAGGGTTACTCGTGGTCCCTAAAGTCTCCAAAAGTAGATCAGGAGCCAGAGCCTTCAGCTATCAGGCTCCTCTCCTGCGGAATCATCTTCCTGTTGCGGTCCGGGAGGCAGACACCGTCTCCACATTTAAGATTAGACTTAAGACTTTCCTCTTTGATAAAGCTTATAGTTAGGGCTGGCTCAGGCTTGCCTTGTACCAGCCCCTAGTTAGGCTGACTTAGGCCTAGTCTGCCGGAGGACCCCCTATAATACACCGGGCACCTTCTCTCCTTCTCTCTCTCTCTCTCTCTCTCTCGTGTCCTATTACTGCATCTTGCTAACCATTCTCGTTAACTGCAGCAGTGCCTGGATAGTGTGACATGTGTGGTTGTGCTGCTGCCGTGGTCCTGCCAGATGCCTCCTGCTGCTGCTGTTATCATTAGTCATACTTCTACTGTTATTATACACATATGATTATTGTCACACATGTATACTATCAGATATTAATATATTATTATTAATTATAATATTATTCAATATTTTCAATAATGTTGTTGTAAGCTACTGTCATTACCGTCTGTCTTGCATCTCTCTCTGTCTCTGTCTCTCTGTCTCTGTCTCTCTCTCTCTCTCTCTTTCTGTCTCATTGTGTCATACGGATTCCTGTTAATTTATTATGTTGATCTGTTCTGTACGACATCTATTGCACGTCTGTCCGTCCTGGAAGAGGGATCCCTCCTCAGTTGCTCTTCCTGAGGTTTCTACCGTTTTTTTTCCCCGTTAAAGGGTTTTCTTTGGGGAGTTTTTCCTTATCCACTGTGAGGGTCCAAAGGACAGAGGGATGTTGTATGCTGTAAAGCCCTGTGAGGCAAATTGTGATTTGTGATATTGGGCTTTATTAATAAAATCAATTGATTGATTGATTAATTGATTGATTGATGGATTGATTGAATTGACAGCCAGAGAATAGAGAGCAAGCTTGTGTGCGGGGAGTGAATAGCGGGGTGAGGAAGAAAGTTACAGACTAAGCATGAAAAGTAGTGTCTTCCTGACTGAACTTTCACAGAACTTCATAACACTGGAGATAAAATCATCATGATCATAAGAAATTTGAAAAACTGGAAAAATGCAACAGTGCAGCATTGATATCTTGGGTGTGTCTCAACCATCCACCAGCAAAGTGATCACACTAACAATGACAACACTTTCACAGTCAGCAGTTCATTTCATTTCCACTGGGTGTCCACACCTTGTATGCTCACAAGCCCCCGGCTGAGCGCTGCCATGTTGGGGTTCTCCCCGGAGAACAAGAGCAGCAGACCCGCAGTCTCGATGCAACTGTGAGTCGCAACCAGAAGGCCTTCTTGGAGTCTCTTGGCAGCATTCTGCAAGGGGTGCCAGCTGGGGACTCCGCTCACGTGGGCAATCACAGAGAAACCTGGAGGGGGGTGATTGGGAGGAACGGCCTGCCCGATCTGAACCCGACTGGTGTTTTGTTATTGGACTTCTGTGCGGGTCATGGACAGGCCATAATGAACACCATGTTCAAGCACAGGGAGGTTCATACGTGTACCTGGTAACAGAACAGATCTTGCGGCTGTGTGTTTTGGACACTCGAGAGGAGCAGATATGTCAACTGATCACCACCTGGTGGTGAGTTGGATCAGATGGCGGGGGAGGCTGCTGGGCAGACCTGGTAAACCCAAATGTGTAGTGAGGGTGAACTGGGAAAGTCTGGCTGAGGCCCCTGTCTGTGGGGTCTTCAACTCCCACCTCTGGAAGAATTTCTCATGCATCCCGGGGGAGGTTGGGGACATGGAGTCTGAGTGCTCCATGTTCAAAGTCTCCATTGTGGAGGCGGCTGCTAGGAGCTGTAGTCAGAAGGTTGTTGGTGCCTGTCGTGGCGGCAACCGAAGAACCCAGAGGCCGTCAGGCTGAAGAAGGAGGCCTTTTGGGTCTGGCTGGCCCGGAGATCTCCTATAGCAGTGGACAGGTACCGTTTGGCCAGAAGGGCTGCAGGTGTGGTGGTCACTGAAGCAAAACCCCGGTGTGGGAGGAGTTCAGGGAGGCTATGGAAAAGGACTTTCAGTTGGTCTCAAGGAAGTTCTGGCAGCCCATTGGCTGACTCAGGAAGGGAAAGCAGGGATTATCTTGACATCATCGGGCGGTGGAAGGAGCACTTTGAGGACCTCCTGAACCCGGCCATCACGTCCACCGTCAACAAGGCAGAGCCTTAAGACTCGGGGGAACTCTCGCAATATCCCTGGCAGAGGTTGCTGAGGTAGTTAAAAAGCTCCCCAGTCGCAAGGCGTTGGGTGTGAATGAGATTCGCCCTGAGATACTGAAGGCTCTGGACACTGTTGGGCTGTCTTGGCTGACACGCCTTCTAAGTGTCGCGTGGAGGTCAGGTATGGTGCCTGCAGAGTGGCAGACTGGGGTGGTGGTCCCCATCTTCAAAAAAGGGGACCGGAGAGTGTGCTCCAACTATCCAGTTTGGGGACCTCAGAATTGCATCTCTGCTTTTTGCAGATGATGTGGTTCTGTTGGCTCCATCACACCGTGACGAACTGTGAAGCAGTTGGGATGAGAGTCAGCACCTCCAAGACTGAGGCCATGGTTCTCTGCTGGAAACCGGTGGATTGCCCTCTCCGGGTTGGGGGAGAGTTACTGCCTCAAGCGCGGGAGTTCAAGTATCTTGGGGTCTTGTTCAAGAGTGAAGGTAGAATAGAGCATGAGATGGATCTGCGGGTCGGTGCAGCTTCTGGAATGATGCAGGCACTGCGCCGGTCCATCGTAGTGAAGAGGGAGCTGAGCCGGAAGGCGAAGCTTTCGATGTACTGGTCCATCTACGTCCCAACCCTCACCTATGGTCATGAGTTCTGGGTAGTGACCGAAAGAATGAGATTGCGGATACAAGCGGCGGAAATGAGTTTCCTCCGTGGGGTAGCTGGGCTCAGCCTTAGAGATAGGATAAGGAGCTCGGACATCTGGAGTAGAGCCGCTGCTCCTTCACGTCGAAAGGGGTCAGTTGAGGTGGTTCAGGCATCTGACTAGGATGCCTCCTGGGCACCTCCCGCTGGAGGTGTCCCAGGCACGTCACACTGGTGGGAGGCCCTGGGGTAGATCCAGAACACGCTGGAGGGATTACATGTCTTGTCTGGCCTGGGAACGCCTTGGGGTCCCCCAGGAGGAGCTGGAAAGCGTTGCTGGGGAGAGGAATATATGGGGTGCTTTGCTCGGCCTGCTGCCCCCGCGACCCCGTCCCAGATAAGCGGATGAAAATGGATGGATGAATGGACTACGGTCATATTTTTAATAGCTTGTTTTGGGGTCTGTGTGTGTGGTAAATGGTAAATGGTAAATGGACCTCCATTTGTCTAGTCATCCAACCACTCAAAGTGCTTTTTACACTACGAGTCACATTCACCCATTCACACACACATTCATACACTGGTGGCTACCATACAACCTCACCTGCTACTCAGTTATTAACACACTCACACACCGATGGAACAGCCATCGGGAGCAATTTGGGATCATTCAGTATCTTGCTCAAGGATACTTTGACATGCAGACCGGAGGAACCGGGGATCGAATCGCTGATCTTTTGATTGGTGGACGACCCGCTCTAACACACGGCTGAGCCACAGCCACCCGGTGTGCTTTGCAGGCGTGCCGTGGCCCGACTGCACACCGCGGTCTGACACTACTGCTGTTTTGTCTCTGAGGGTTTTGTCTCTGGCTTCTGCCTATAATCGGCTTTCTGCAACTTCGCAGCCTCTGCTGGTTTGTCTCCGGACCGTCTCCCACAGGTTTTCACTGCCTTTCAATGAATGTTGCTTGTAAGTGAATAATCACTTAGCAGCTGGATATCACAGGACACGGAGATGACAGGTGGAGGTAGGTCTTTTTTTTTTCTTTTTTTTTTTTTTACCAGAGCGGTAAACAGACATGGTGTACGTACAGGGAGCGAAGATCTGACCAACAACACAGACAGATGGAAACTGCCACCTTTTATACTGTGTCACTACTCTATCTACCATCTACGTTCCTTCCCTGTCTTTCACATATCATGTCTTACCTGTATTTAACATATAGAATATAAAAATTTAATATAATCAACACATAATATTTACCAATACATGTCTACTGCTACTCATGCCCCAAAATATACACATAAACCTAATAACAATTCTTAAACATACACATGGATTGCCAACACCCCCCTTCTCCAGAACGTTCATATCGGTGTTTGTACCCGCAGGGGACTCTTTTACATGAACACCCTGGAGCGGACACAGGACAGGACAGGTAAGTGTTAATGCACAAATTAAACAATAGACTGAAATGCATGAGTGACTTTATAACACACTATAGCAGACTATTTTTACTGCACAAACTCTCAGTAAGTTTACTGTTGCCCATCAATTATGCGCACATATGCACCGCATGATCTATCTTGAGCTATTTTTAACTCATCTCTTTTTCAGGCAGAGCCGAGCACTCATTCCAGCACCTGCCATAAGACAAATAATTAATCACAGTTTAGAACATTCAATAAATACTGGTGCTAAATATTCAATAAATAAGGCCATTAAATATATGATTGAAATGTGCAAATATGCAATGTGCAAAATATTCTGTGGAAGTCCTGCAAATAAAGTGCATATATTATTAACTAAAGTGCCATGTTAAGTTGCCCATATAAAGTGCATTAATACAAGCCCCATTGTGAAATATTTACAGGCAAAAGTCATAGATAATGAAGTGCTCTTCGTTACACTGAGTTTTAGGTGTGTTGGTCCACACTACTGGTGTTCAGCCCCACGACCGGGCCTGTCTTGCTTCTTGTAGTTCAATACTACCAGTACAATATTTACTGCTAATGAGTTGTACATGCAACAGTCTGCATACAGTATGCAATTCACTATTTGATGCAAGATTAAAAGCCGCCATAAAAAATGTGCTAAAGGCCATCCTTTACAGTCTAAATGTAATTTTTATTGTAAAATCCCAAAATGGAAAATTCTCTTAACATTAATGAAAGACTAAAAAAAAACATAACTGAAATATACATTAACTTTTCAATCAAAATAAATTAAGATCATCATCTCAAAATAATGAAAACAGCAGATTTTTTAACTTAGCTGCACATATATGCCAACCAGAAAATAAAGTTGAAATGGAAAATGACATTAAAGGCCTCATGGAGGTGCTGAGTTATGCTACTTAATGTTTCCAACTGTCCAGCATCCAATATAGACAGTTATAGGCTGTTTTTGTTTCATAATAATCATTATGTGGAAAATTTTCTGTCATTAAAAAATATTTCGTTTTCTTTTTTGTAATGGTAAAAAAGAGCAAGAGAGAGAGAGAGAGAGAGAGAGAGAGAGAGAAATTGCCACAGACTCCCTGTAATGATGCTAACTGGCTTGTCATTCAACACAGTGTTGCTCACCTTCTTCACTGGGACGGGAAGGGGTAAAGTTATGGGGAGACAGGGCTGCTGCTTCTGACTCATCTGTTGTTGAGTCTGGTAAAAGGGGCAGGGACAACTGATTTAATATGAATATCTTGTTAAACATTTACCTGCACTGATTAAATGTAGGTTAAAAAGGAGTGAAATGTAGGCTAACACTAGTCTGTAGCTAGCTTATTTCACTATGGGGTCTAGGGGATAATTGGCCGTTTTTGACTACTTTTCATTTTACCTTTAAATTTCACCCTAAAAAAACTGTTTACCTTGCCTTGTTTGGTATCACTCTTTTCAGCACAACCTCACCTGTGTGATTTTACAATTATTTTTGCATTTTGACATACTGTATTAACACACTGGACCTAAAATCACACAAAAAACATAACAAATAGGAAAAAGTTTGATTTTTGACTGTGAAAACCACAAACATGTCTAACGAACCATTTTTGTAACTTAGAATGGAAATATAAATTGTGAACTCAAAAACTTATGAACAAATTTAGCAAACAACAAAGTTATATATAACTATTTACATGAAAATGCAGGCAATGCCTCAGGTGTTTTTTGAACAACTATTTACAACTATTTACAAAACAATCAGATGCCACACAACTTATTTGTGCCACTCTGAAAAGCAGTTCCTGTCCACCACAACACAGAGGGGCACATCACAGGCCTGACACTTCCAGGGTGTGTCACTCCTCCTGTTGTCCACCTGGAGGCAATGTTTGCACTTCAGTCTGCCTTTGGTGGCTTTTTGGCTTGCATCTGTGGCTTTGACAATGGGCACAGGAACATGATCAGCTCTCCTGCTCTGAGGAACACCTTCCTTGTCCATGCCACAAAGCTGACTGACCAGCTCCACCATGAAATCTTTGTGTGTCATGGACTGCACCTGCTTGGCATTGCTCATCTCACGGTGCAAGATGAAGCATTTGTTGTTGCAATGTCAAAGAAGTGCAGCAATATGGTCCTGCACCAGTGACGAGTTTTTCTGTGGGTGGAGTAATACTGAATGAGCTGATCTGACAGATCAACCACACCCATACTCTGGTTGTAGGCCACAATTGGTGTGGGTCAGGGAAAGTCTCTCACAGCCCAGCGTCCATCTCTATCCTTCACCTTTCTCCGCACTGTGTCACCTGAAAATGCAGGATGGATGGTGGAGCACACAGACACCTCCCGTGTGTCCATCCACTTCACAAAAACAAGTGGGCCCTCTCTGATCCATCTCACTGATCCTCTTTCACATCTTTTGGTGAAAGCATTTTCCCTCCCTCTGGGGCATCCTTTTCTGTTCTCCCTGTAGGTGCCACACACTCCAAATTTCATGCTGGCCAGGTCCATGAACAGTTTGGGACTGGTGTAAAAATTGTCCATGTAGACGTGATATCCAGTGCCAAGACAGGATGGCTGAATAAGTTTCATGACCACATCATAAGACAGCCCATGTTCACTTACAGTTACTGTCTTGCCAGTGTATATGCTGAAATTGATGGTGTAGCCACTGCTTGACCCAGCCAATACAAAAAGTTTAATCCCCCATTTAGTTGGCTTGTCCTTCATGTATTGTGTCATGCCAGTTTTTGCCTTAGTCGCCACCATCCTTTCATCCACTGCCAGCTCCCTCCTCAGGTGGTAATAAGCCTGGCAGGCACTGAGGAAATCATCATAATCATGACTCTAAACAATCTGTCATGGCCTGGTGTTCCCTTCTGTCTGTCATTATGTATATCCTCCTCAGGATCACTGAGGTGGATGTTCCAAAATATGGATCTGAGCCTGTCTCTTGCCATCACTTTGGCTGGCAGGTGCACAGACAAAACGTGATATTGTCTCCAGTAGTCCTGGAAACTTGGCAGCAACACCAAAGACATGTACATAAGAAGACCAAAAAACTTGTACAGATCTTCTGTCTCTATGTCAGTCCATTTGTACTTTTTCCCTAACTCCTTGTTTTTTGCAGCATTTTTGTTTGTGTTTCTGCAGATTGTCTTGACTGTCAGTGGCAACAAACAATAGAAAAGGTCTTTTGGACTGTGTGGAGAAAGTGTCTCTACCTGGACTCCTGGTGTTCTCCATGGCTGGAATCTGCTTACTGCTGGGGCAGTGTCAGCATCCTCCTCCGTCTTCCAGGGCTCAGAGTTGAGGCGTGGCTCTGGCTCTGCCGCCTGTGCCAGCGGAGACCAGGACAGGGTGAGCGCGCTACGCCGTCCCCTCCTCTGTGCGGACCTCCGGGTGCCACTCGGTGCGCTCATCGGAGGCTCCTTTTCCTCTCTCTCCTCTTCCAACACAAACGATGGATCATCCCCTTCATCATCAAAGTCCTCACTCTCTGGCTCCGACTCCGGCTCCGCGTTTCCCTCCGCTCCATCCCGCTCAAAGAGGAGATGCAGTGCCTGCTCCACATTCAGGAGTCGCCTCATTGTTTTGACATGCAAAACAAAAAAACGACTGCACGACACACTAAACACACTGCACTATACATCAAACACACTACACTACACACTAACCATACACTCCAAACACACTAAATACCACAAATCTCTAACTCTAACTAACTCTAACTCTCTAACTATTTCTCTGCTCACTATCCTTATTGCTGTTTCTTTCTTGCCACAGTCACTCCCACAAACCTTCCCCTCTTTCGTAGCAACAAATGCTGCTGTTGCCATACAATTTTTTGATTGGTTGATGTGGCGCATTTTTCCACCAATAGAAAAGGGGGTGTGGTGGGTTTTTTTTTTTGCTGCTGTTGTTGCTTTCAGCACTTTCGTCAGCCCGAATAGCCCGTTTTTACCTTTTCTTCCTGCACCAAACGTGACAACAATATTGAGGAAAATCATGATGTTTATGATTTATCATAAGTCTGGTTTTATATGGCCTATCAACACAATTTAAAAAGTGGTACAAAGTTTGAAGTTCGCGCTTTCCACACAAAATGAAATGGAGACTCAGCGAGGCTGTGTCTTGCTGCTACGTCGTCTTAAATCAGTCACGTGATTTTGACACGCCGGCACGGCTGTGGACTGCAGAGCGTTAAGCTAACAGGTTAATTGATAACACTTCATAAGACAGCCCGCATTTTAGAGTGTACGTCTTGCCCACTTTCCCGGGAACTTACGTGTACTTTCTCGGGAGTTAGAGCATAATTCCTCCCGGTCACTTTCCACATACTTTCCCGGGAGTTAGAGTATCCCTCGCGGTCACTTAGCACATACTTTTCTGGGAGTTAGAGTATAACTCGTCACTTATGTAATTTCCCAAAACTTATGGTTTAATTTCCTCATATGAATCTGTATATGTATGAAGTGCAATAAAAACAAATGCTTTTGCCCTTTGCTCATCACATCATCAATTTTATGTAGCCTATGTCTCATCAGGCAATTTCACCCACACTCCAGGATTTTCATATTTATGTTTTGTTTACATTTCATTGAATGAGTTTGAATATGAATATGTCAAGAAATGGGTCTATATTCTGCGAATTGCCTAATTAACGGGTAGGCTGGGGTACAAAGCAAACTTACCTCTCTCAAGTGCACATCTATGGAAGTCTTGTAGTGCCATCCGGGGAGGAAACACAAACAATACAGTGATGTAATAATATAGCCTACATATATCTTAAAATACACAATAATAAGTCATGAAAAGTTATAAAATGTTTTTATTACTTAATTACACAGAAACCACATGGTAGATGCTGTTCTCACATCTGCAGCATACTTTCACCAAAACTTACAGGGAAACTAGGCAGTACTTTCCACCTAAGTATATACTAACAATGGAGACCGGGCTGGATTATGAAGTTTGCACTGTTTGCCTGTCCTTAGTCTGAAAGTACTAGGTAATTTCCCCAAAATTTACAGGGAAAGTAGAAAGTAATTTCCACCTAAGTATAGACTAACAATGGGGACCGGGCTGGATTATGAAGTTTGTACTATTTGCCTGTCCTTAGTCTGAAAGTACTGCATAATTTCCCCCAAATTTACAGGGAAACTAGGCAGTACTTTGCACCTAAGTATAAACTAACAATGGGGACCGGGCTGGATTATGAAGTTTGCACTGTTCTCCCCTCCTTAGTCTGTAGCTTGGCACTCAGATGTTAACCCTTTAAACACAGTTAGTTCGATGCTTCACAAGGTAACAATATTACCAGAAAATAATACAAAGACGAATCAAAGTGTCCCTGACAAAACATAACAGAGTTCCACTGGTTGTCTTATTCAAGTTCAAGTTCAGTTTTGTTCCTTCTGTTATAAACTGTTCAGTTTAGTTTTAATCCTTTATTGTGACAAATGCACTTTTTAAGTCAGAAGTCAAGTGGAAAAGGTCATCATGATACTACTACCACAGTGTGACGCTCAAGTCATGGAGATGGAAGAATGGATGGGCTCCTGCGGATAAAGGGTGATCTTGATACAACTCCTTGGGTCAAGGTAGAGATCAAGTTCATGGGTGGCTCGCCATCTCTCTCGTCAGGTAGAATCTCAAATCCATATGTAATTTGCCATAGGATCTCAAAAACCTCACCTGTGTACAAACAGAGCTATTACTATTTTGCATCATCAACTTCAATTGTTTTATGGCCACAATCAATATCACATAAATACATCACAGTAACACAAAGTGAGCAGATGAATAACTCTTAACTGTACAGTTTTTCTCAGCATGGAATACTTTATCCTGTCTTTACATTTCACATCATGAATTATTAGACTTTTAATCCATAACTTGTGATTATTAAGCATATTAATCAATTACAAATAATACGCATTTCTTTTTGAAGTACAAAGTTAATGTTTTTAACCATTTGTTTAACATTTTTCAATTTAATTATGAATAACAAAATCATGTATGCTATTAACACACATATTTCGAAACTGTAGGGTACACCAGTACACACACTGTGTTATGCTTGATTATTCATCGTTAATGACATCCATAACCAACTGTAATGGTGCAAATGTATACAGCACACTACTAACACAAGTACAAATGGCAATGACCTTGAGGCAAAACAATTGTAGCACTTTACAGTTACGAGTAGGTTGCAACGCCAAGTTAGTGTGGTATAACAGTTAGAGGGAAGCACACACTTTACACGGCGGGCGCCGATACCATCTGCAGCATGAGCTAACATCGCTAGCTGCGTTAGCATTAACTCACCAAGACGTTGATAAATGCGGTAAAACTCCCTAGCACAGGTCCTCGGTTCCTCCCTCACGTTTCCTGCAATGATTGCTGGTCTAAGCAGAGTGACTGTGATTGACACCTAGTTTGATCAGTAAGACTATGCCAGAGCTATGTAGTTAGATTGGAAAATTACATATGGATTTGAGCAGTGCTTAATTTGAGCCAGAACGTACTGGCAAGAGGGTGAGTGTCCATGCACCGTCCAATAACCTGGCACTCAATATGCTACTGTAGTGGTTTGTTTTCCACAAAGCTCTACGTGCAAGCATTTTACTCGCATTTGCGACTAAAATAGTTTTGTGCGAGCAAAATAAATAATTCTGCATGCTGTGCGAGTACAGATTTTAACCAGCAGCAGAAATGAAAGGCAAATCCTGCCAGTTGTGGGTTGAACGGGGGTCACAGACAGGAATACAGCAATCAAATAGTCTACAGCAGCTCCACAGCACAAGATAATGGCTTACCGGCGACAGAGAAGTCCGACTCCAGGTCCAGTAGCCTAATTTCCTCTTTTGTTGGCGTCATGACTGCCCAGTAGTACCTGGACAACCGAGCCATGGTGGCACACAGGTATGTGGCGTGTCAGAGGAGAAAAGAGCCATTCACATTTCTCTCTTTGTGGCAGGTAACGGTCCACAAACCTCACCGCACTTTAGGGACTGTTCTTTACTTATGAAGTGACTGTTCTTTACTTGTCTGGGGAGAAGGTTGGCTGGTTGATTTTTATTTTATTTATTTATTTTATTTCAATCCCCCCTATGTTAATCACTTATTTATGCTGTTTTTGAAGTATGAATAAGTCAATAAGTAATTTATTCCATTGAAATATCATTGATGTATTATAGAAAAGTGATGTATCTTTTTATAAATGACAAAAGGCACATCTGCCTCATTTTTGCTGTGGTATCGTGATACTACTCAGAACCGTGATACTTTCACTGGTATCTGGCAATTTTGGTACCGTGACAACACTAGATGTCACAACCATTCCATTCGGAGTTGTGCAGTGAGGCGGCTCAGGTGCCACTTAAAAAAGTGTCCCCCACTTTTGGGCGTGGGGGAACACTGCTCTCTCAGAGGCCCAAAAATGTTCCCCTACTTCTAATTTTACAAATTAAACACTGGATTTGAGATTCTACCTGACAAGAGAGATGGTGAGCCACCCATGAACCTGATCTCTGCCTTGACCCAAGGAGTTGGATCAAGATCACCTATTATCTACAGGAGCCCATCCATTCTTCCATCTCCATCACTTTAGCATCACACTCCAGTGTGGTAGTAGTATCACGACGACCTTTTCCACTTGACTTCTGACTTAAAAAGTGCATTTGTCACAATAAAGGATTAAAACTAAACTGAACAGTTTATAACAAAAGGAACAAAACTGAATTTGAACTTGAATAAGACAACCAGTGGAACTCTGTTATTTTTTGTCAGGGACACTTTGATTTGTCTTTGAATTATTTTCTGGTAATATTGTTACCTTGTGAAGCATTGAAATAACTGTGTTTAAATGGTTAACATCTGCGTGCCAAGCTACAGACTAAGGAGGGGAGAACAGTGCAAACTTCATAATCCAGCCCGGTCCCCATTGTTAGTCTATACTTAGGTGGAAATTACTGTCTACTTTCCCTGTAAATTTTGGGGAAATTACCTAGTACTTTCAGACTAAGGACAGGCAAACAGTGCAAACTTCATAATCCAGCCCGGTCTCCATTGTTAGTTTATACTTAGGTGGAAAGTACTGCCTAGCTTCCCTGTAAGTTTTGGTGAAAGTACGCTGTAGATGTGAGAACAGTACCTACCATGTGGTTTCTGTGTAATTAAATAATAAAAACATTTTATAACTTTTCATGATTCATTATTGTGTATTTTAAGATATATGTATGCTGTATTATTACATCACTGTATTGTTTGTGTTTCGTCCCCGGATGGCACTACAAGACTTCCATAGATGTGCACTTGAGAGAG
The DNA here is from genome assembly GCF_041903045.1 of Epinephelus lanceolatus. Classification (NCBI taxonomy): domain Eukaryota; kingdom Metazoa; phylum Chordata; class Actinopteri; order Perciformes; family Serranidae; genus Epinephelus; species Epinephelus lanceolatus. Next base: position 1,210,591 of record NC_135751.1, read on the forward strand.
GTAAGTTTGCTTTGTAATCCAGCCTGCCCGTTAATTAGGCAATTCGCAGAATATAGACCCATTTCTTGACATATTCATATTCAAACTCATTCAATGAAATGTAAACAAAACATAAATATGAAAATCCTGGAGTGTGGGTGAAATTGCCTGAGAAAGTACACGTAAGTTCCCGGGAGTTATACGCTAACTCCCAGGAAAGTGGGCGAGAGGTACACTCTAAAACGTGGGCTGTCTTATGAAGTGTTACCGGTTAATCTCTACCACTCACAGACTATAGGCTACCCAACTTTCTTGGAGAAAAACTGGCTCACATATTGACACCCTTTCTCTCTTTCCTTTTTTGAAAACCAGATTTTCTTTTAGTACTAGGTAGCATGATGATAACTGTAGCGTTCTAGTGCAACTGCTGACTCCTACTAGGCACCGTCATCATCAGTGCGCTAAGGCAGGACCAAACCATTTCATGCAGATACAGGGGGGTGGTCAGTCAATATTGATGTTCACTTTTTGGTCAATGGGGATATTTAACTTTTACTGCCAAAACAAGTAAAAACAAAGAGATCATTAATTTTATTACTATATTTGAAAAATATATATATATTCTTAATGATGATGGTTTAATAATTTTATATTAATTTTTACTTATTTTTTGGGCCCCTGTCAGTCAGGGGCTCCTGGAATCGTCCTAACTTTTCTTCCCTATACAGCACCACTGTATGTCAGTATACTATTGCTGCATTCATTTGGGTTAGTGCAGTGTTGAGGTGGTTGGGATGTTTTCTTGTAGCAAACTAGGGAGTGTATTTTTGTGTATTTAATTTAAATTGTACTGTTGGACGTGCCCTTTACAAACACGATATGCTTAGAGCATATAAGACCCCCCATAAGTGCCCCAAGTTCAATGGAAGGTAGAGCTTAGATTCTCTGCCCGAGCCCGAGCCCGAGCCCAGCCCGACCCGGCCTGCGGGCCCAAGCTGGGTTGGGGCAGGACCCCCCACCCCTCTGACGGGCCCAGGCCGGGCCCGGTCAGATATGAGAGAGAGAGAGAGAGAGAGAGAGAGAGAGTGTCAGATATGAGAGAGAGAGAAATGGCTACAGGTTGGGGGTTGCAATTCACACATACAGAAAGAGAGAGAGAGGGGGGATGGTAGAGATAAGTGGGAGGGACAACGGCTTTCAGTGCCTCCAAAAAATATGCCCTATTCATTCAGTGTTTACCTAACACGCTCAATACATGGACATGCACTGACAAATTGTCATTAACTTATTACGTTATAAAAAACGATGAAAATATGGACTTACCCATGTTTAAAATGACCTGTTGAAGTGAAAAAACGGGTACTGACGGGAACAGACGAGTGGAGTCGATGTTTAACCAGCGCGGAGAGCGCAGGAGAAATGCGTTGCATGTGTGGACAGTCAAGCGCCTGCGAGTACACTCGCAGGACTTCCGCGGCACTAACACGCTCGGTGTGTCCTTAGCGTTACTTCTAACAGCCAACTTATTGAAAAATGTCAGGTTTAAATCGGGCTTAGGCCCATAATTACAGTTAATTGGATGGGCCGGGCCGGTCCCAGACATAACGTGCACGGGCTCAGGCTGGGTCGAGCTGAATTTTTTGGGCCCGATCTAAGCTCTAATGGAAGGACAGGCATAGCTGAATGGGTGGAAAAGATACAGGTCTGCATGCGTGCCCGCCATCTGTCTGCTGCTGATCAAGTTTCCTTCATTTTTGGTCATTCGGAGGGAGAGAAATGGGAAGAAATAAAGTATCTCACCAGCGCTCAGAGAGGTGACCCAGATAAGGTTCTAGCTATTATCTATCTATCTAGCTACAGAGTTGTATGGTTGCGCCAAGTCATATGTAACCCTTCAGCAAGCTTTCTTTTCTAGGAAGCACCAGGATGGGGAGACGCTGTTGGAGTTTTCATTGGCCTTAATGCAGATTCACAAAAACTCACAGTCTTGGTACTACTGGATCTAAGCGCTGCCTTTGATACAGTAGATCACCACATTTTATTAAACAGACTCAGAAACCTGGTGGGCCTCTCTGGTACTGTTTTTAACTGGTTCAGCTCTTATCTCACAGATCGTTGTGCCCACTGTGAAGCATGGAGGAGGAGGTGTGATGGTGTGGGGGTGTTTTGCTGGTGACACTGTTGGGGATTTATTCAAAATTGAAGGCACACTGAACCAGCATGGCTACCACAGCATCCTGCAGCGACATGCCATCCCATCCGGTTTGCGTTTAGTTGGACGATCATTTATTTTTCAACAGGACAATGACCCCAAACACACCTCCAGGCTGTGTAAGGGCTATTTGACCAAGAAGGAGAGTGATGGAGTGCTGCGGCAGATGACCTGGCCTCCACAGTCACCGGACCTGAACCCAATCCAGATGGTTTGGGGTGAGCTGGACCGCAGAGTGAAGGCAAAGGGGCCAACAAGTGCTAAACACCTCTGGGAACTCCTTCAAGACTGTTGGAAAACCATTTCAGGTGACTACCTCTTGAAGCTCATGGAGAGAATGCCAAGAGTGTGCAAAGCAGTAATCAGAGCAAAGGGTGGCTATTTTGAAGAAACTAGAATATAAAACATGTTTTCAGTGATTTCACCTTTTTTTGTTAAGTACATAACTCCACATGTGTTCATTCATAGTTTTGATGCCTTCAGTGAGAATCTACAATGTAAATAGTCATCAAAATAAAGAAAATGCATTGAATGAGAAGGTGTGTCCAAACTTTTGGCCTGTACTGTATATATGCTTCCCCTTGGGGATGTCATCAAGAGGCACGGCATCATCTTCCACAGTTATGCAGATGACACACAGTTGTACATCGCTGTGTTTCCTGATGACACAGGGCCAGTTGATACCCTTTTAAACTGTATTTTAGATATCAAGTCATGGATGGCAGTGAATTTCCTACAGCTCAACCAGGACAAAACAGAGGTTTTAATTATTGGTCCTGAAGGCAAGAGAGAGAAACTTTTACCAAAACTACAAGATTTTAAACCTTCACAATGTGTAAAGAACCTGGGCATCATTTTTGACTCTGAGCTTAGTTTTATTCCACACATAAAAAATGTAACAAGGATAGGTTTTTATCATCTTAAGAATATAGCCCGAGTCTGCCCGTTGTTCTGTCAGGCTAACACGGAGGTGCTGATGCATGCTTTTATCTCTTGTCGTTTAGATTACTGTAATGCCCTGCTCTCTGGTCTTCCCAAAAAGACCATCTCTAACCTGCAGTTACTTCAAAACTCAGCCGCATGAGTGCCAGTGCTCAGTGGCACTCGTGCGGACCAGAGGGCGGGCGCACATTACACCAGTTTTAAAATCGCTGCATTGGCTCCCTGTGTATTTCAGGATCGATTTTAAGGTTCTTTTATTAGTTTTTAAATGTCTTAATGGTCTTGGGCCATCTTATTTATCTGACCTGCTTTTATCATATCAACCCTCGCGGATCCTGAGGTCCCCCGGCACTGGCCTTTTAATTGTTCCAAAAATGAGAACAAAAACCCACGGGGAGGCTGCATTCAGCCATTATGGCCCTCACTTATGGAACAGCCTGCCAGAGAGCATCAGGACTGCAGAGACTGTTAATGTTTTTAAGAGGAGGCTCAAGACTCACCTTTTTAATTTAGCTTTTAACTGATTTCTTTTACTCTTTTAATTCTTATATTATATGTTATTTTAATTTCTAATGCTTTTAAATGATTTATTTTTAATCTTTATGCATTTCATTATTATTAAGTTTCTAAATCTTCATTTATTTATTTATTATTATTTTATCTCATACTTGTTTTATCTTACCATATTGCCTTTTAGTCTTTTAGTTTTTTGCTCCAGTGTTTCCTCATGGGGGGCCTCCACACTGAGAGGTGTGCCCCGTCTGCCCGCGGGGACGTTGTCCTGGAGATCCCTCAGATCCGGAGGACTGGGAGGCTCTGCACCATGTGTGGAGTCCACCCTAGTCACTTTGTGTGGCATTTTTAATGTATGAAAAGTGCTATACAAATAAAGTTTGATTGATTGATTGATTGATTGATTATACTTAGTCTTCAGTTGTTCAAAAGACATCAGGAGCCCCCCATGATACAAATTGTTCAGGGACCACACTCCCTTCTCCCTCCAATGAGCAAACACCGGGTCCTCAGCAGATGGCTTGAAAGCATGATTGTCACAAATTGGCATATCCCTGTACACATTTGGGGCCTTCAAGTATGATTTAATTTGGTTCCAAATTTTTGTTGAGTTGTGTATCATGTGTATCACCTTTGTACACGGATTTGCTTATTTTGATGGGACTGTTCAATAGGGCTAGGAGAGAGGTCGCCTCACATGCTGCTCAGCGAGGTTCATACTTCTCCAGAAAGCCAGAATATTTAAATGTGCTGCCCAGTAGAAATAGTTGAAGGCTGGTAGGCCGAAGCCACCCTCTTGTTTTAATTTACAGAGATGTTTTTTGTTTATACGTGCTACTTTGTTTTGCCAAAGAAAAGGAATCATTATCGAATCCAATTTCCTGAATTATGCTTGTGGAATGCAGGATGGTATTGATTGGAAAATATATAGAAAATGTGGGAGAACCACCATTTTAATGGCATTTATTCTCCCTACCAGTGATAGTGGGTGGGTCTTCCAGAAATCAATATTCTGTTTCAGCTGGTTCATTTACCACGGCTTTTTGTCACTGCCCCCAGCTGCAGCCACCTGCTCTCGTCTACTTTCCAGGCGAGGTGCAGTTCATCTCGAACGAGCCTATTATCAAAGTAGCGGAGTGAGAGAGTGATCCTGTCAGCTGAGGGATTTCTTATCTGTGCAGCCGAGCACCGCAGCACCTCCACAGACTATTACATCCAGACGGTCCCGGTGTTTCCTCCGCAGGCTCCACTTCACTCAGCTGCCCGACAAACCCGCTGCTTCTTCCCACTTTAACCTGATTAACAAACTGGGGCTCGGTGCTGTGCGTTATTCAGGTTAAAGTGGGAAGAAGCAATGGGTCTGTCGGGCAGCTGAGTGAAGTGGAGTCTGAGGAGGAAGCACCGGTTAGCCCCGGTTTCACTACAGGCAAAGTAACTCTCTACAGGGGTGAGGAAATAAAACCTGAACAGCCAATCAGAGTGATCGCTGCCGATTCAACATGCTCAATCGGCCGAAAATTTGGAATGAATGAGGAACTAACTATTAGTTAATTATTACCTACCCTTTCTGTGTACCCTAAAGTAAAGTGAGACCTCAAAATGAGTAGGTAATGATTCAGTACTCATTACCTACTCATTTTGATGTCTCACTTTACTTTAGGGTACACAGAAAGGGTAGGTAATGATTAACTAATAGTTAGTTCCTCATTAGTTCCTCAGTAACTACTCCTCTGAATTTTAATCAGGAGTTACTGAAGAACTGACCATTAACTAATAGTTAGTTCCTCATTAGTTCCTCAGTAACTACTGTAATTTTTGTGTATTTTACACAAAAAGGGTAATCAATGAGAAGGTAATGAATCAGTACTCATTACCTACTCATTTTGATGTCTCACTTTACTTTAGGGTACACAAAAAGGGTAGGTAATGAGTAGGTAATGATTCAGTACTCATTACCTACTCATTGTGATGTCTCACTTTACTTTAGGATACACAAAAAGGGTAGGTAATGATTAAGTAATAGTTAGTTCCTCAGTAACTACTCCTCTGAAATTTGATTAGGAGTTCCTGAAGAACTGACCATTAACTAATAGTTAGTTCCCCATTCATTACAACGGTGTTCAGTTCAGGTGTGATCAGTATACAGTACTTTACACGCAGCCCCCATGATAAATTCTTTAAGCTTAGCCTACCTAAAATGTGACACACTATCATATTTATTTCTAAGGCATCGTCGTACAGAATAACATGGATGGTCATATTAATGTGTATGTGGTCTGAAAATAATGAATAAAACTCTTCTCAAGAATCCTGCTGTCTGTGATTTTTTTTGTTAAGGAACTAATTATAAAGATGATGATGAAGTCAGTTAAAAACTACTCATTATGTGTCACTTAAGGACATAAAAAGGTTAACTAATGGACAGGTTATTGAGTAATGATTCTGTACTGATGAAGTAACTAGTTAATTAATCATTAAGTCGTGATTAACTCCTCTATGAAATTTGATCAGGGGTTACTGAAGAACAGACCATTAACTAGTTAGTTAATCATTCGTTCCTCACATCCATATGTAATTTTCCAATCTAACTACATAGCTCTGGCATAGTCTTAGTGATCAAACAAGGTGTCAATCACAGTCACTCTGCTTAGACCAGCTGTCATTGGTCAAACAGGGAGGTGCACACTTCCCATTGGTTAAAGGTAGAAAGTCCCACCTCTCAGTGAGGAGCTTGTACTCATAGGCGCAGGAATGACAAGAGCAGATGACAAAGAGAAAGGAGTGAAATTACACAATGTCTACGGTGTGAAATGTTGATGTAAACACAAAGCTAACACTCCGAGATACTCGCAGGAAATGTGAGGGAGGAACGGAGACCTGTGCTAGGGAGTTTTACCGCATTTATCAACGTCTTGGTGAGTTAATGCTAACGCAGCTAGCGATGTTAGCTCATGCTGCAGATGATATCGGCGCCTGCTGTGTAAAGTGTGTGCTTCCCTCTAACTGTTATACCAAACTAACTTGGCGTTGCGACCTACTCGTAACTGTAAAGTGCTACAATTGTTTTGCCTCAAGGTCATTGCCGTTTGTACTTGTGTTAGTAGTGTACTGTATACATTTGCACCATTACAGTTGGTTATGGATGTCATTAACGATGAATAATCAAGCGTAACACAGTGTGTGTACTGGTGTAGCCTACAGTTTCGAAATATGTGTGTTAATAGCATACATGATTTTGTTATTCATAGTTAAGTTGAAAAATGTTAAACAAATGGTTAAAAACATTAACTTTGTACTTCAAAAGGAAATGCGTATTATCTGTAATTGATTAATATGCTTAATAATCACAAGTTATGGATTAAAAGTCTAATAATTCATGATGTGAAATGTAAAGACAGGATAAAGTGTTCCATGCTGAGAAAAACTGTACAGTTAAAAGTTATTCATCTGCTCACTTTGTGTTACTGTGATGTATTTATGTGATATTGATTGTGGCCATAAAACAATTGAAGTTGATGATGCAAAATAGTAATAGCTCTGTTTGTACACAGGTGAGGTTTTTGAGAGCCTATGGCAAATTACATATGGATTTGAGATTCTACCTGACGAGAGAGACGGCGAGCCACCCATGAACTTGATCTCTGCCGTTATTGGACGACACATGGACACTCACCCTCTTGCGATTGGACTTTGAATTGGACTTTGAACTTACTTCACAGTAGTGGTACGTGAGGCACCGTAGTACTACGGTCCTCCACCCTGCAACACTAGTGACATCAGCCAATACTGTATGTAGTTTTTAGATGTGAAAAGTTCTAGACCCATGCAAATTAGTTCCAGAGCGCACCAGCGCCTTTTCTGAAAAGATCCTGGTATGCGTTCCAGTACGTTCTGGCTCAAATTAAGCACTGTTAACTACTCATTAGTTCCTCATTCGTTCCTCAGTAACTACTCCTCTGAAATTTGATCAGGGGTTACTGAAGAACTGACCATTAACTATTAGTAAGTTCATCATTAGTTCCTCAGTAACTACTCATTAGTTCCTCATTCGTTCCTCAGTAACTACTCTAATTTTGTGTAGCTTAGTTCCTCAGTAATTACTCATTCGTTCCTCATTAGTTCCTCAGTAACTACTCTAATTTTGTGTACCTACCAAAGACCTGTTTGTTAAATTGTGCAGGAGGCCTCTTCCCCTGCCACTGTTCACTGTGTGCGATTAAAGGCCGATTCATAGTTTCCACGTCCATATGTTTGCAAGGATCCACTTTGGTCCGTGTGATGTAAATGTCGTCATCCACTCATGTCTGTAAGGTTTCACATGGACCCCAATGTGGCTGTCCAAATGAACCCCATTTTTGAGACCATTATAGACTATATAAACCAGTGCTGCACGATTAATCCAATCGCAATTGCAATGTCAGGCTGTGCGATTACATAACCGCATAAAAGGCTGTGATTTGCGGTTGATTATGTAGAATGAGCAGAATACCGCCATCTAGTGTGTCTAGATCATAGTCGCAACTACAAAAAATAATTCCAGCAGTCGGGTTGCCAGGTTCGATGTCAAGTGTGTGAAGCCATCAGCCTGCACCATGTCAAGTGATGAATCATACAGGGTAACAACTAATTTTGACTAATCAATTCATTTTACAACAGTATTTAACATTAGCCTAGCTATAGGTCTATATATATATATATATATGATGTTATGTGTGTTATTTATTCAGTTTTGGGAAATCACAATGTCTAGAAGGCATCAGTGGCTGCATGAAGCGGGCTCAAGCTCCCGTTCCGCTGCGGGCCACGTCGGGTTGGCGACTACTTCATTTCTTACCACGCAGAGTGCACTGCAGACGCTAATGTTTGTGTCACTTTTTACCGAGTCAAAATCAAAGTAATGTCGGTACTTCCAAGCATTAAACGCTGCATGGTCCTGCTCTCTCCTGCACTCCATGTTATCTGTTGTTGATCTACACATGTCTGTTGTTTACCACTGATGTCGCACCGCTCATACCTGATTGTCATGAGACAGTCTCACATAATCACGGTTTATAAAGCAGTATCGCAACCTGCTTGCGGTAAATCTATCTTGAAAAAGTAAATTACAGGTAACATTAGCTAAGTTAGCAAGTGAGTTAGCTTACCGATCGAGGAGAAAAGTAGCCATTTCCGCGTGCGTTCTTATGCCATGGGAATCCTTTATTTGAGTCCATCGAGCAAATGCTTTGCCAATATTAACTCTCGTCTTTGCCCTTCTCCGGTCACTCTGTTGCTGGGATGGATAACGCACCGTTCTCCAGGGCTCTAAAGCAGCTGCTGGACATGCAGACTCCATCATGCCGAGCATAGAGACCGTACTTGGCAACCGGCAATGCCCAGCCGCTATTGGCTGGTACGATGTAAACATGACGTCATTGTCGAACCCGTCAAAATTTCTAAAATCATTTAATTCAGACAAAATATAATTTTTCAAGGAAATGCTATACTTTTATTCTGCACCCCTCTAAACGCACTGTGGATGTATTATTTTTTAAAAATTATAGCTTTTAATAATTATTCTACATAATCAACCTTTAACGTGTGTGCCTGTGAACATGCCTGCCTCTTCTGTAGTGTGTGGAGTTTGTTGACATCACGCCCACAAGCTATCCTGGTGTGTGCAGCACATATGGTCAGGTGACCAGCTGGCATGCAGCAGTGACCAACATAGACGCTGAAACAGAGCATAAGCACGACCAAGAACAGGCTGAGTTGGTGGTGACAAAAACGCAACATCTATTATATGGCGATATTTTGGATTCAGGTATGGCGATGTTTAACAGAAAGATGTGCTATGTAAAAGTTTAAAAGTTAAAGTCGCCACGTTCTGCGGTAACACGACCAATCTATATCAGCACTTGAGACAGCACAGAGAAAAGTAGGAAGAATGCATGCGAGAGAAAGCTAAGCCAAGTAACGTTAAAGACAGAGAGAACTGAAAGACACCTGAGCCTCATAAAACAACATCATAGCACAGTTACGCATACATTTGTAAGTGTCACGGGGAAATCACGGACTACATAACAAATTATATAATAACAAGTTAAAAACTGAGCAATTTTGCTCGGGTTTCGGCCCACTTGACATACTGCTGTGCTGTGCAATGGCCTATTCACGTGCTGGAATTTGTCGTGACAGCGCCTGAAAACAACACAGGCTCCCTCCGCTGTGTGTACAGTGCCGTGCTGCGTGTTTGACTGTGCGCAGTCTGTTTTTATTTTTTTTTTTTTAAAGATATTTTTTTGAGGCATTTTTGCCTTTAATGGACAGGACAGGTAAGCGTGAAGGGAGGAGAGAGAGAGGGAATGACATGCAGCAAGGGGCCACAGACTGGAGTTGAACCCGGGCCGCTGCTGCAACAGCCTTGTACATGGGGCGCCTGCTCTAACCACTAAGCCACCAACGCCCCGACTGTGCACAGTCTGTTGATGGTCATTTATATACTGTCCATAACAATGTCTAACTATACTATAACTATGTCAGGTGAGGCCAGTGCCCCCCTAATATAATGTAGGGGAAACACTGAATCAAGCAAGAAGACTAATGATACCATTTATGTATTATACTGTAATTGCAATCGCAAATGGCGATATTGTCCACTCAAATCGCAATTGCATATTTTTATCAAATCGTGCAGCACTAATATAAATGGTCATAAAAACATCCCTAGATACCGTGACATCACCCATTGGTTTGTGGGCTGCCATTATGAAGCCCCGAGTTCAGCATTTCAGCTCTCACCGTCGTGATGGTTTGAAGCCAGAAGCAGCAAGGAGTGGATCTATGTCACAGAGTGCAGTGACACCTCACAGACAGCCTGACACTCAAGTGGCCCGTCCTTAAAAATGCGTAACTTTGAGCCTTAATCAAATGTAAATGGGTGAGTTGTTAAAAAAATCACCCCCTGTACAGTTGTCATGAATGTTGAATGTAGCTTAGAAACCAAAACCATTTTTTTTGTACCAGGCTGTGTACTTCTGCTATAACGTTGGACATTTTAACCTGGGGGTCTATGGGGATTGACTTTGTTTTCGAGCCAGCCTCAAGTGGTCATTTAATTAACTGCAGCCTTTGGCACTTCCGTGTTGGCTTCATTTTTCAGCCTCAGAGGTTGCTGCTTTGTGACCACGCAGACTGTGCGCATAGCACAGCGCCAACTGCGCTTGCCCCAATCTCACACTCCAGTCCAGTCCAGAACACTGCAGCCAAGCCAGCTGCAGCTGCCTCACCACAGTGAAGTTAGTTTTAAGTTGAATATTCAACAGTCATTCACTCCAAACCCAGCAGTGTCCTTGTCCTTTTTTCCCCCACATTTATTTATAAGGTTTTTACATAGAATGTTTACATCAGTAAGATCGTTGTAACAATCAGTGTGTTATTCAAGCAAATGAAATGGAAAGAAAAAAGAAATCATTTCACAAACTTACTAGATGAGCCCCCCAGAGTGTATTTAATCTTCTCCAATTTAAGGAAGTAAAGAATATCTGTAATACAGTGAAAATGAGAGGGAGTACTTTTGGCTTTCCAGTTGAGGAGTATTAAACATCTTGCCAACAAGGTTACAAAGGCTATAGTTCGTTTCTTATATGCAGACAGAGAGGGAGAGTGGGAGACACCAAACAAAGCCGTGAATGGACTTGGTGTAACTGTTTATTTAACAATGTATGTGACAGTTTTAAAAACCTCTGTCCAGTAGTTATGCAAAGCTGGACATAGCCAGAACATATGTAGGTATTTTGCTGGGGAATGCTGACAGCAATTACATGCAGGAGATACATTATTGAAATTTTTTTACAGTGTACAATTTTACAGTGTATAAGTGCATGTCTTGCACAAATAGAGGACTCGTGGACCTGGTGTGAAATGTCAGACCACAGTTCATCAGAAATTTCCTCTCCCAAGTCCTCCACCCACAAGGTCCTGATGGACCAGAGAAAAAGAGCATCATCTACAAGGGAAAGTGGAAAAGCATAGTTTTACACCAGGGGGGCATAGAGAATGCTTGCAAACCAAAATGGCATTTAAATTGAGCCCAAATTCTGAGTGACACACGTTTTTAGACAAGACAGAGGCTGCAGGAGCAAATGAGGAATGAACAAGGGCGGTAGGAGACACTGGTTTAACAGAATTAGACTTCATGGCAATTCAAACAGGAGATGGTATAAATGTGTTATAGCCCAGTCAGTACTTTAAAATTCAGATATTAGCAGCCCAAAAGAAGAATCTAAAATTTGGTAAAGCCAACCCTCCATTTGGGTTTTTTGTAAATATTGTTTGCCCAGTCTCTATGTTTTCTTATCCCACAAGAACTCCAAGATTAAACTGTCTAGTTTACGAAAGAATACGTGTTGGTGGGATTGAGGAGCTCCTCAAAGTATTCCTTCCACCACCCGACAATGTCCCCACTTGACGTCAGCAGCTCCCCGCCCCCACTGTAAACAGTGTGAGCAAGTTGCCGCCTTCCTCCCCGAGGCGCCGGACGGTTTGCCAGAACCTCTTTGGAGCCGATCGATAGTCTTCCTCCATGGCCTCACCGAACTCCTCCCATGCCCGAGTTTTTGCCTCCACGACTGCCGCCACTGCACTCCGCTTGGCCTGCCGGTACCCGTCAGCTGCTTCTGGAGACCCACAGACCAACCATGCCCTGAAGGCCTCCTTCTTCAGCCTGACGGCTCCCCTCACCTCTGGTGTCCACCAGCGGGTTCGGGGATTACCGCCACGACTGGCCCCAGCGGCCTTGCGGCCACAGCTCACAACCGCCGCCTCACAACCAAGGCTCTGGATGTTGTAGGGCTGTCCTGGCTGACACGCCTCTGCAACATTGCGTGGACATTGGGGGCAGTGCCTCTGGAGTGGTAGACCGGGGTGGTGGTCCCCATTTTCAAGAAAGGGGACCAGAGGGTGTGTTCCAACTACAGGGGGATCACACCCTCGCCAGGGTGCTGGAGGGGGCATGGGAGTTTGCCCAACCAGTCCACATGTGTTTTGTGGATTTGGAGAAGGCTTACGACCGTGTCCCCGTGTGGGGGGTGCTCCGGGAGTATGGGGTTGGTGGCCCCTTGCTAAGGGCCATCCAATCCCTGTACCGAAGGAGCATGAGTCTGGTTCGCGTGGCTGGCAGTAAGTCGGACCTGTTCCTGGTGAGGGTTGGACTCCGCCAGGGCTGCCCTTTCTCACCGGTTCTGTTCATAACTTTTATGGACAGAATTTCTAGGCGCAGCCGAGTGGTGGAGGGTGTCAGGTTCGGTGATGGGACGATCTCATCCCTGCTTTTTGCAGATGACGTGGTCCTCCTAGCTCCATCGAACAGTGACCTCCAGCTCTCGCTGGGACGGTTCGCAGCCGAGTGTGAAGCGGCTGGGATGAGAATCAGCACCTCCAAGTCTGAGGCCATGGTCCTCAGCCGGAAAAGGGTGGATTGCCCACTCCAGGTCAGGGGGGAGGTCCTTCCTCAGGTGGAGGAGTTTAAGTATCTCGGGATCTTGTTCACGAGTAAGGGTAGGATGGAGCGGGAGATTGACAGGCGGATTGGGGCGGCGTCAGCTGTGATGCAGGCGCTTAACTGGTCCGTTGTGGTGAAGAGGGAGCTTAGCCAGAAAGCGAAGCTCTCGAATTACTGGTCGATCTACGTTCCAACCCTCACCTATGGTCACGAGCTCTGGGTAGTGACTGAAAGATCTGATTCTGATTTCATTCATATGTGGATGGTAATTTAAGTTCATATTTTCTGGTGATAATTTATGTTTATTCTGACAAAAATGACTTTTTCAGGTTAAAATATTTACAGCTCATATATACAGAGTAGTAAGTTCATGGTTTAATTCCTTACATTTAAAAATATGTGTATGGTTAAGTTAAAAGGTTAAAAATTCTCAATTGTAAGGTTTTGTGTGATATTAGTGAGTATACTGAGGCTCGCTAATAAGTTTGCATATTTAATTGCCTGTTAAAACATAAGCATCGTGGTGGGTGTGGTTACCGCATGAGACAGGCAGTCAGGCAAGTGGAGTGGAGCCACACAGTTTTTTGACCTCGTTATTCTTGTCATTATCTTATTCTCTTTTTTTTTTTGTTTTCGTGTGCATAACCTTTGTACCGTGGTTTATTTTTTGAAGTAAACAGTTGAACTGAATCAAGAGGATCCTGTGGAGTTTTTCGTATCATTTTTGTGGATTACAAGAGGGATATGAGAGCGTCAAGCTTAGGCTTCATTAACTAGGAAACTACACTAGTCAAAAAACTTCCTATTCATGGATTGACACAACCTGGAACGGCCTGACTGAAAGCGGATCACAGGATAAGGAAGCAACACGGAGGCTTTGGGAAGATAAGGATAACGACTGACACGTTTCTGCTCGGCGATGGATCGTCAATTGATGCGGGTCTACGGAGGACGGCTGGCGCCGATGTACGTGAGTAACAAAAAAGGAAAAAAGGATAGTTTCTCTGTCGAATGAGGTAGTGGAATGCTACGGTGCTGTTGACATTATTATTGATTAAAAGTGGAACTTTGGTCTGTTATGGATGAACAAGAGAGTGGAAAACGAACAGTAAAAATGACTGAGAAAGCTGCTTAAGAGTGTAAGGCTAAACAAATCCAGGCACGCAGGTCCAAGCTATCGCAGTTAACTAGCTTGAAGAGGCAAATCGAGCAATTAATGGAAGACGACGCAAATGTTAACACTGTAAAAAATAAGCTTCGTGTTGACTTTAGTGGCTTACAGGAAGAATTTCAAGAGCTTAATTCTGGTCTGCAGGAATTCTTGGATGAGGAGGAATATGCGGAAGATCAAAAGAGTTGGTTTGGTCCAAAAAATGACCTAATGGATGACTTCTTTTGGGGATGTGAAGGATGGATGAAAGATGTTTTGACACGTGCTGAGCAGGCTGAAGAGTGTGAGGGACATGTAGCACCTGCAGACAGTAGGTCTATGTCATCAAAGGTGACCATTAGACGTCATGGTAGATCTTCATCACAATGTGGAAGCTCAGTCTCGTCGTCTTCTTCAGTCAGATTAAAGGCGGAAATGGAGCGGGCTTCATTAAAGGCAAAGGCAGCAGCTTTAAAGGAAAAGTTGGCCATAGAAAAGGAAGAAGCAGAGTGGCATGCAGAGAAAAAATACAGGGAGGTTCAACTGCAGGCTGAAGAAAAACAACGAGAAGCAGAGTTTGAAGCCCAGCAAAAGAGGATAGAAGCTGCAATAAAGGCTAGGAAGGAAATGCATGCAATGCAGACAGTGCTTGCTGAGTCTGATGCCAAGATGGAAGTTTTGCAGAAATATGAAAGCACACAAGAGGACAATAGCATCACTCAGGCTGATCAGAAGGACAGTAAGGCAGATACAAAACCTGCCTTGCAGCTACCATCACAGGACACCTTTAAAGCATCCAGCTTTAAATACAGTGCTCCACCAGCAACAGTTCAAACGGCCACATCTGCACCAAAGACTGAAATCAAAGACCAGCAAGGGACAGTGCTTGAAGGGCTTTGCCAAGCTATCTCTCAGCAAGCCAACGTTACAGAGTATCTTGTGAAGAATCACAAAGCATCTCTACTTCCAGATCTCACGGTACCAATATTCAAAGGAGACCCATTGGAATATAAATCTTTTATTGGAGCCATTGAACATGGAATTGAAAGCCGCACTGATAACAATCGTGATCGCCTTCAGTTTTTGCTACAGTATACAAGTGGACAGCCACATGAGCTGGTTAAGAGCTGCATCCACATGGAACCTTCAGCAGGATATACTAAAGCAAAACAGATGTTGAAGGAGTTCTTCGGTGATGACTTCAGGATCGCAGAGGCCTACATTAAGGAGGCTCTGGATTGGCCGACGATCAAGCCAGAAGACGGTCTTGCTCTTCAGTCTTTTGCATTGTTCCTCACGGGCTGCTCTAACACTATGACTGATATTAGCTACATGGAAGACTTGGACAACACAGCTTATATAAAGGCGCTGGCAAACAAACTTCCATACAAGCTCAAAGAGTCTTGGAGAAGGTCTGCATGTGACCTGCAAGAAAGGACAAAGAAAAGAGTTAAGTTTAAGGACTTCGCTGACTTTGTGAACCAGCAAGTTAAGTATCTCTTGCACCCACTCTATGGAAATATAAAGGACACCACCATAAGCACGAAAGATCCTGTAAAACAAAAACAAAAACAACAATGCACAGAGACACTTAAACCAAAGAAGGTGTTCACAACAGCTGTTGTGCCCCCCAAGGCGGAAAACGACAAACACACAACATCGATAACACAACCTGTATCAGTGGATGCTAGCAGCAAACTTTGTGTTTATTGTAGTGGAGAACAACACAGCCTCACAGTCTGCAAAAAATTCAAGAGCAAGCTACATAAAGACAAGATCGATTTCTTGAGGAGCAAAGGTTTGTGTTTTGCATGTTTGAAGCATGGTCATATGAGTAGCAGCTGCAAACAGAAGCTTAAGTGTTAAGAATGCTCTAAACCACATCCCACACTTTTGCATATTACAACCAAAGTCTCTAAGGAAGACTCAACAGAGGAAAGTTGTGAACAGCAATCTGTATCAAGTGCTCTTGTACAAACAGCTAAAACCTTTGGTGTCACTGGGGCTGGTAAAGAAGATTGTGTTTTTTCGATCATT
The DNA here is from genome assembly GCF_041903045.1 of Epinephelus lanceolatus. Lineage (NCBI taxonomy): Eukaryota > Metazoa > Chordata > Actinopteri > Perciformes > Serranidae > Epinephelus > Epinephelus lanceolatus. Next base: position 1,226,905 of record NC_135751.1, read on the forward strand.
CCAGTGTGCGTCAAGGCACAAAAGGGAACCAAGACAGTGACCACGTATGCGTTCCTGGATCCAGGAAGCTCAGCTTCTTTTGCTACAGAGTCGCTGATAAACCAGCTGAACATGAATGGACGCAACATCAGCATCTCGTTATGAACAATGGGGAATGAATCAGTTGTGAACACACACATTGTGACTGGTCTAGAGATCAGTAGCTTGCATGGCAACCAGTTTGTGGAACTCTCTGAGGTTTATTCACAGAAAGACATTCCTGTAACTAAGGACAATATTCCCCGTCAAGAGGATATTGATGGTTGGCCACACCTAAAGGAGGTGAGAATTCCCACTATCCAATCAGAGGTTGGATTGCTCATAGGAGCAAACGTTCCCAAGGCTATGGAACCACTGCAAGTGCTTAACAGTGTGGACAATGGACCATACACCATGAGAACTATCCTGGGTTGGACAGTGAATGGACCACTCAGAGGTGGAAGCGACATAATGGAGACGAACGCACTGACAGGAATCACTGCAAACTGAATCTCAGTGGCTAAGCTAGAAGAGCTCTGGCAACTGCAGTTCAAGCAGGACTTTCCTGATGCTGGACAAAATGAAGACATTGAGATGTCTAAGGAAGACCATCAGTTTATTGACATGGTGTCACAATCTGCGAAACTAGTGGATGGTCATTACAGTGTTTGCCTTCCAGTGAGGAAGAAGTCTTTGCATATGCCAAACAACAGGGCAGTTGCAGAGCAACGTGCGTTGAACTTACGCAGAAGATTCTCAAGAGACATCAAGTTTCATCGAGAATATGTTGCATTTATGGATGATCTTCTCAAGAAAGGCTACGCAGTGAAGCTTGATGGTGCTGCATGTGAGTCTACAGAGGGGAAGACGTGGTATCTGCCTCACCACGGAGTCAGACATCCAACAAAACAGAAACTGCGGGTCGTCTTTGACTGCAGAGCAAGCTTTCAAGGAATGGCATTGAACCAACAGCTTACCAACCTTACAAGCTCTCTAGTAGGTGTCCTCATGAGGTTCCGTCAGGAGACCGTGGCGGTCATGGCCGACGTCGAGGCCATGTTCCACCAAGTCAGAGTCAGGAGTGAAGACACAGATCTCCTCAGGTTTTTCTGGTGGCCTGAGGGGAACTATGACCTGGACCTCGCTGAACACAAGATGTTGGTGCATATCTTCGGTGCAACATCGTCACCAAGTGTTGCAACCTTTGCGCTTCAAAAATGTGCAATGGACTTTGCCGACGAGTTTGGTCAGGAGACGGCTGAGACAGTCAAGAACAATTTTTACGTAGATGACTGTCTTAAGTCAGCTTCTGATGAGGATACAGCCATCACGCTGTGTGCTAAGTTGCGGAGCATGTTGGCAAAGGGTGGATTTCGACTGACAAAGTGGTCAAGCAACAGCAGGAAACTGCTCAACTTACAAAGAAAGCTTACAAAGGAAAGAACCAGACTTGTGACGACATGGTTGCAGCAGAAACACAAATCGTAAAGTACTGTCAAAGGCAAAGTTTCATAGAAGATTTGGCTATGCTGAAGGAACATCAAAGAGTAAAGAAAAGTAGCTCACTATTTAAGCTAAATCCAGTGCTTGAAGATGGAGTTATGAGGGTCGGTGGGAGGTTAAGTTGCGCAGCAATGCCTGACGACTTCAAGCAGCAAGCCATCTTGCCTAAGGACTCACACATCACAAAGCTTGTGCTGAGACACATTCATGACATTACAGCTCACGCGGGAAGGAATCACATGTTGGCTCAGCTACGTCAAAGATTCTGGATCCCTGGAGCCAATGGAGCCATCAGAAGGTTCCTTGGCAAGTGCGTCATCTGTAAAAGACCACACGGAGCTGCCGGCAATCAACTCATGGCAGATCTACCGACATGCAGAGTCCTGCTGGACGATCCTCCATTCACAAGAGTGGGTTGTGATTACTTTGGCCCGTTCCTAGTGAAAAGGGGAAGAGGGCAAGTCAAGCGATACAGCGTTATCTTTACATGTCTTGCCATAAGGGCCGTGCATCTAGAAGTTGCCTCTTCACTCGACACTGATGCATGTCTCAACGCAATCAGAAGATTTCTTGCCAGAAGAGGACAAGTCAGAGAGATGTATTCAGATAATGGAACCAACTTCAGGTCGGCTGACAGTGAGATGAAAAAAGCAATCCAAGAATGGAACACGACCAAGATTGAGAAGCACTTGCAACAGAGAGGTGTTCAGTGGCACTTCAATCCGCCAGCAGGTTCTCACCACGGAGGATGCTGGGAGGGACTAATCCGATCGGTGAGGAAAATCCTGAACATCACAGTCAAAGAGCAGCTTTTGGACGAAGAAGGTCTCTACACCTTACTTTGCGAAGCCGAGGCAGTTATAAACAGCAGGCCCATCACAAAGGCTTCATCAGACCTCAACGATTTAGAGGCCCTAACACCCAACCATTTGTTGTTGCTCAAGGTCAAACCTGAATTGCCACCAGGAGTATTTCAGAAGGATGATCAGTACGCCAGTCGTCGTTGGAGACAGGTGCAATACCTCGCGGATGTCTTCTGGAAACGCTGGTGCAAGGAATACCTCACATAGCTTCAAGAACGTCAGCGATGGTCTAAACCTAGAAGAAACTTCTGTGTTGGTGATGTGGTTCTGATTGTGGATGACACTTCTCCCAGAAATTCATGGCCTCTTGGAAGAATTGTGAAGACCTTTCCTGACAGAAATGGCCTTGTTCGTCAGGTGAAGGTGAAGACCAGGACCAATGAGCTTTGCCGCCCTATAACAAAGCTATGTCTTCTTCAGGAATCAGAAGATAACTGATGGACCGTTGTAAGGTCAAAGCTTCATTTGAATGAGGCAAAGAACAATGGACTTCTTTACTCAGGACTAGTAATATCATTTAGGCTCTTCTCATTTAAGTTTATACTTTTTGAGTAATTGTTTCAAGGACATTGATAACAATTAGGGGCCGGTAAATGTAGAAGCCTAAATTCATTCTGATTTCATTCATATGTGGATGGTAATTTAAGTTCATATTTTCTGGTGATAATTTATGTTTATTCTGACAAAAATGACTATTTCAGGTTAAAATATTTACAGCTCATATATACAGAGAAGTAAGTTCATGGTTTAATTCCTTACATTTAAAAATATGTGTATGGTTAAGTTAAAAGGTTAAAAATTCTCAATTGTAAGGTTTTGTGTGATATTAGTGAGTATACTGAGGCTCGCTAGTAAGTTTGCATATTCAATTGCCTGTTAAAACTTAAGTATCGTGGTGGGTGTGGTTACCGCATGAGACAGGCAGTCAGGCAAGTGGAGTGGAGCCACACAGTTTTTTAACCTCGTTATTCTTGTCATTATCTTATTCTCTTTTTTTTGTTTTCGTGTGGATAACCTTTGTACCGTGGTTTATTTTTTGAAGTAAACAGTTGAACTGAATCAAGAGGATCCTGTGGAATTTTTCGTATCATTTTTGTGGATTACGAGAGGGATATGAGAGCGTCAAGCTTAGGCTTCATTAACTAGGAAACTACATTAAGTGTGACCTTGATTCCCAGATAGGTGAAATTGTTGTGGGCAATTTTGAAGGGGAATTTATGTAGGGGAAATTGCTAAGCTCCCTCATTTATAGGAACTATCTCACTTTTGCTGAGGTTCAGTTTGTATCCAGAGATCTGACCAAATGCTTCAAGAGTGGCCAAGACAGCAGGGATCGAAACAAACAGGTTGGACATGAAAACCGCGCACTGGACGCAGACCTTGGAGGTTGCATGTTCCCATTGTCCCTGTGACTCACAGATTGAGGGATATGATGGACATTCGAATGCTGACCAGCTGTAGACCAGTCAGTTTGACGCAGGGCCAACTGGCCAGTATTGGGATGGATCCATCGTGGATGAAGGAACTGCCTGGCACAAATTTCCCTGTGTTGCAGGTGTGTCAGGAATGGGCCGTGTTTCCACTGGGGCCACCACAGGGAGCCTTGTGGAACCCGACGAGTTTGGTATTACTGGGGTAGGTGGTTTCAGGGTGTCCGGAACCAGCAACCAGAGGTCGTCCCTAATGGAGTCAGGATCAGACGCCACTGGGGCAAGTGGAGGTGGAGACCTAGGGGAAGAAGAAGTTTCTTGCCTGACTTTGGCCTTCAAGATCTCCTGGTGCACATTCCTCACCTTGTGAAAGTCATCCACAGGAGCAATGGTATACCCTGCACCTCCACCAGAAGGGGCTCTCAGTACCTGGTAGACTATCGAGCTCCACCTATCCTGGATCTTGTGGCGACCCCAAGCACCATGGTCACGGAGATAAACCAATTGGCTGACCTGTAGAGGTTCCTCATGCACCTGCTGATCGTGCCACTCCTTCCGGCGACCTGCTGCTGCCAACAACCATTAATGGGCACTGCAAAAAGCCATTTTAAGTTGGGCTTGGTGCTCTACAACTCATTCCTGAACTTCCCCTGACATAGGGTCCTGAACACGACCCAGAAGGAAGTCTACAGGGAGCCTTGGTATGCGACTTAACATCAGAAAGAAGGGGGACTTGCCAGTACCCTGATGAGGTGTGGTGTAATAACACTGGCAAGGTCAGTAGGAGTTATAGAGTGTTCTATTGAAGTGCTCACACTGCCCGTTGCCTGCAGGATGGTACGCTATGGTGTGTGATTTTGTGACCTCATACAAGCAACATAGCTGGTGGAAAAAAAGCACTCTCAAAGCTCCTACCCCGGTCTGAGTGGATGCGGCTCGGAACACCAAACCTGAAAAAACACTCTGTCAACAAGACATGGGCTACAGTAGAAGCCAGCTGATGCCGAGTAGGGATAGCTACGGTGTATGTGCTGAACACGTCAGTCATCACCTAAACAAACCTTGGTCTAGCATCTTTCGCCACCTGGCAACGCTCACATTCCTGGACCCACTGCTTTATGTCTGTGGACATTCCTGACCAATAACAGTGCTGACACACTATTTCACTGGTGCCCTCAATGCAGTGGTGTCTGTGTTCTTGGTGGAGCTGTTTCAGTGTCTCCTGCTGAAGGAGTGCAGGCAAGACAAGCCGACGAATCTCCTCCCCGCCATCTGGACAGTAAAACCGGCAGTACAGCACACCCTGTTTTTCTACAAGATAGTCCCATTGTTTTAACAGCAGCAAAACAGGTTTAGGGACCTGTTGTTTCTCCTCCGGAGTAGGCTGAACCTGCCTTCTCCCAGAGCACAAGGACATCCTTCAGGACAGGATCAGCCTCCTGCAAGGCACAAATAGCAGACAGAGAGTGGCATGGAAGGACAGACACCACCAGTGAGTCATGGACACCACAGGATTGGGACATGAAGTTTCCTTGAGGGCCGCGGAAACAGAAGTGCCAGATGAGGCCTGCTCGGCAAAGTCAGCACCTGCCATGTACTGCTGGGAGAGCGCATTGGCATTTTTGTTGCTGCGGCCAGATCTATACTCAAAATGGAAAGCAGCAAGTTGTGCAGCCCAGCAATGCTCAGTGGCACCCAGTTTGGCAGAACTAGGAGGCTTAATGGGCTGTTGTCAGTAAAGACCACGCACTTGTGCCCTAGCAGATACTCCCTGAATTTCTCTGTCATGGCCCACTTGAGGGTGAGAAACTCCAACTTCATAGAGCTAGAGTCAGCCATATTGTGCTCAGTTTGCCGAAGGCCTTGGCTAGCGTATGCTATAGGCCTGACCCCACCCTCAGTCTCCTGGGAAAGAACAGCACTGAGACCACTACGGGTGGCTTTAGTCTCCAAAATGATAGGACATGAAAAGTTGGCATAGGCCAGCACCGTGGCAGAGGTCAGCTTGGACTTTAGAGCCTCAAAGCTTTGCTCACACTTGGGTGTCCATGCAGTGTCAAAGACCTGTCCAGACCCTTTCTTTGACTTTGTGCCTGCAAATTGTACCACCAACTTGTGCAAAGGGCCAGCCAGTTTGGCAAAATCCTCTACAAAGTGCCTGTAATAGCTAGCAAAGCCCTAAAAGGAACACAGATCAGACACATGGCAGGGACGTGGCCACTTGGCTACCACCTTGATCTTAGTAGGGTCTGTGGAAACACCCTTGTCAGAGATTGCATATCCCAAGTAAAGGACCTCCTGCTAGAAAACAAACATTTCTCAAGCTAGACTTTCAGACCCTCCTTTTGAACCCGATCAAGGACCATTTCGAGCCGCTGCATGTGCTGGGAGACTGAGGAAGAGAACACAATGATGTCATCAAGGTAAAGTAGCAGTTACTGCTGATCCCCAAACGTTCTCTGCATCAGGTGCTGAAAGGTGCCCAGAGCATTGCACATCCCAAATGGCACGCAGTTCCACTCAAAGAGTCCAAAAGATGTACAAAAGGCAGTTTTAGGCTTGTCCTGCTCAGATACTGGTACCTGGTTGTACCTGCTGACCAGATCCAGAGTAGAAAACCACCAAGCCCCAGAAAGGATGTCAAGGCGTTCCTCAATGTGAGATTGTCTTGCTGTTAAGAAGGGGTAGTGAATGCACATGCTTAAATTACCATCCTTTTTTCTGACCAATACGATCGGGGAGGCATAAGAACTGCTGCTCTCCCTTATCACCTGAGCCTCAAGCAGCTGATTGATATGGGCTATAACTGCCTTGTACTTAAATAGTGGAATGCGCATATACCTCTGTCGCACTGGAACATCATCGAGCAGGGGATTGTCCACTGTTTCGACCCCACTCTGCTTTGAACAGTGGCAGTCACGGACATCACCTCTGTAACTCCTTGGGGGAGACTAACAACTTGAGCAGTGCTCAAGGCACCAAGGCTAGTTCGTGGATAGACTGCAACCTCAGTTGTCCCCACATTAACCACTGGGATGTAGGCTGTACCTCTGACAACCTGAACAAGACATGGGGAAACCAGCAGGCCAGACTCTGGGGGCTTGGCCAGAGAACTGCTCAGGGCAAGTGCTGGCAACCAGTTTCATTACCCCACCAGGGATGCGCACTGCCCAGGACCCTCAAACTCGAGAATAACCAAAGGCAAGTTGAAAAGAGAAAGGCCATGTGACCCAAAGAGCTCTCGGTAGCAGCGGCAAATTACATTAATCCCCAGGATTCAGAACAGAAGTAACAGAAGATACAGTACCTGGGGAATCCTTCACTACCAGGATCCCACAACGGTGGGTCACCTTACCACAAAGCACCACATCCAGTTCCAGATAGCCAGTGTAGGGGATGGGAAGATTAGCTGCCCGTAGCTGCCACCCATGACTGGAGGCGATTGTGTCCCCAAGGTGAAAATTGTTCAAGAAAGAAGCTCTCAGTGACAATAGACACCATAAACCCAGTGTCCACCAAACATGGGACAATACCCCCGCCCATGAGAACATCAGTGTTTGGACAGGATGCCATTAACGTGGTTGCAGTTCCTACCTGTGAGCCTGCTGGCTCCCCATCTGAGCTGTGGCTCTGCAGTTAAGTGGGTGTTAGTTTTCCGGCTGGTGAGAGGAGTTGTTAGGCCTGGCCAAATTAGAGGACAGACCACTCCCTAGCAAAATGGCCTTTCCAGTGATGACAAATCACAGGGCCATTTAGTGAGCACCGAATCTGTGATGAAGAAGTCTGCAAGGAGGCAACTGTTTGGGTGAGCTGGTTCAGCTGTTCCTGCTGACTCTTTAAGAGCTCCTTTAACTCACCAAATTCTGACTTTTGTGGAGTGACACAAAGGGCCGGACGAGCCTGCCCTGTATCCCATATTGTAAGCCATGCATGGATGGGAGAGAGTACCACACTCCCTAGCACCCCTGGGAAACCACTCACTCTCCCAAAGAATGGCTTCCCAACACACCTCCAGCAAGGTAGCAGTGGGCTGGCAGTGAACAAATTGCTTCAAGTCTATTCAAAGGCCCTATCAAGGACATGCTCCATGAATTAATCGCAAAGTAGCTCCTGCATTAAACAGGTGCACACTGCTTCACCTGTTCCATGAGACCCATTAAACCTGATATCATTTAAAATCTTTAAAAGGGCTGTCTCTGTACTGTGGTTCATCCTAAAACCAGATTGATATTTCTCTAAAATATTGTTTCCTTTTAAAAAATAATTTACTTTTTCTAAAATC